>NW_027460994.1:90000-162721 GCF_037038515.1 Microtus pennsylvanicus
AAATTCATTATCCCAAAACTTCAGCAGAATATATCCCAAGTTTGCAAATGTGTGATCAGCTTGTGACAGGTTGGGCTGGAGATGCTGAGAACTGGGGAGCCCTCAATGCAAGAGCAGACACTCATTCCCATGAAGAGGGAGAGAGGGAGGGAGGGAGGGAGGGAGGGAGGGAGGGAGGGATCATTCATTCCTATACTCAAGTTTAAAGAAAGATGAGTGGCTATCTATGGAGAGACCACTCACAGATATGAAAAATCATTTCCTAAAAATCAAATTTCTCAGTCAGTATGCAACTGCTATGGTGCTTCTCCTAGATAGAGCAAAACACACAAACAAACTGATTCCTTGATCTAGAGCCACAGTGCACATGCTGTGGAAAAGGGGACATGGCCAACTTGAATCACAATATTCATCAGAGCATGAAAAGAGCGTAAAAAGGACACAGAGGAGAGATAATTGTGGTCCTTCCTTCCTCCCTCCCTCCCTCCCTCCCTCCTTCCCTCAGGAAGTGACTGACAGATGAGACTTTGTCCAAGCAGGTTCTGTCTGAAATACCAGACTTGAGTTTCCCCCTCTGTGGGTATTAGCTAATCAGTCCTCCCTTCTTTCTGTAGGAAGGTGGTGCATGTCTCTCAGAACTTACCTGGTTTCCTCTGCACCAGGTGAACCAGGGAAAAGCTTTCTAAGCCTTATTCAGACCCATAGAGGCTGCGCTGTGTGTGACTTCAGAGACCTCAGGGAGTATAGGGGTGGGTGGGTGCTTGATGCTTCAGACTCATGTCATTGAAGGACATAACATAGTCTGGATTCACAGAGATTCACAACACAGAGCCATTGTCACTTACTAACAGCTCAGGACACCCAGAGCTAACAAGAAATTGCAGTCTCAGCCGGGCTTTAATCACAGCACACACACAGATCTCTGTGAATTCAAAGATGGCCTGATTTACAGAGTGAGTTTTAGGACAGCCCAAGATACAAAAAGAAACCCTTTCTTGAAAAACAAAGCAAAACAGCAAAAGAAAGAAAGACAAGGAAAAAGAAAAAAATGGCAGTCTCTTTCCACTCTCTCCTCCATTGGCTCTTAAAGAGCTCTCAAGCTGAACTGGAGACCATGGTGTCACTCAAAACTGGGAAGCCAGAAACCTTAGGGGGGTCACAGGAGTCGGACTGACTGCAGCACTTGATGCCTCAACCCTGCTAATGGCTGTGATATAAGGCATGGTAAAATACGGGCTTTGGCAGAGCACTACTCCCCTTTCTCTATTATTATTGCTACACAACGAAAAGGACCGGGGGGGGGTGATGATGTGCAGTCAGTGCTGGTATTGAAATCTCACTGACTCCTTCCGCACTCCTTGTCAATTCCCGACTTTGTCAAATCAACTATCGTGAATCTTTGATGTGGGTTGGCCCTTTAGGAACTCAGAGAAACAAGACAGACAGACCTGTTTCATCCCAGAAACCTCCCAGTTCCTGAGCCCTAGCCCTGGAAGTCTCAAAGCCATCACATCCAGAAATCTCTCTAGTCCCTGCTAGTGGTGAACTCACTTCGTCTTCCCCAGGACCACTAATTATTTCTCCATGTTTTCCTGTGAGATCTGAGGCCAGCTTTCTTCTTCCTCCCTCTGGCCTCTCCACGAACGATCTCCATTCTCTAGACAACATGTCTAGAACCGAATCTTATAGGCACCGAGAGAGTGTGTCTTGAGGGCAGTTGGCGTTTCTAGGACACGAGTGACATCACAAAATTCCGAGAGCTCTCTGGGATACCGTGGAATTTCCAGAGAAGGGACTGCTGATGTCGTGAGGCACGGCCTTTACCTCCTTGCTGATATTTCTCCCCGAACTGACCGACCGACCGACCGACCGACCAACCGGAACCTGAGGTTTCCTTTCCAGGAGTCTCTCCTCCGACACAGAGGGAGCCATTCAGGATTTCCTCCTTCCAAAACCAGAAATTTCTCTCTGCTTCATTAATATCTTCTCACTACTTCCTGAACCCATGGGGAGTTAGTTAGTTGAACACTCACTTTTTTCATGAATGACCCTTCCTCCCTCTCCTGAACATCTCATATTACTGATTCATACTCAGTAAAACAGTAATATGAGAAATTAGGCCAGGAGGACATGGAAGATGAGGGTTGAGTCTTCTGAAGTGAACAAGCACTTAGGGAAGGCTAAACTTAAGGGAATTTGACTCTGAGTGGCAAGACATGAATAGCTGCTGCCAAGGCACAGATACAGGCACCAACTGGGCCCTCGGCATCCTCCTGCATCATCAGAGCTGTGTGGGAAACTCAGCCCAAAGGAGGGGCCGTGTTCAAAGGGAGAGGGCATTTTCGAGGACAGCACTGTTTTCTTTTTCTTCTTTCTTTCTTTCTTTCTTTCTTTCTTTTTTTTTTTCGAGACAGGGTTGTTCTGTAGTTTTTTTTTTTTTTTTGGAGCCTGTCCTGGAACTAGCTCTTGTAGACCAGGCTGGTCTTGAACTCACATGCTTTCTTTTTTTTTCTATTGGATATTTTTGACTTCTTTATCAAAGATCAGGTGTTCGAAGATGTGTGGATCGATATCCGGGTCTTCTATTCGGTTCCATTGGTCCTCCTGTCTGTTCTTATGCCAGGACCAGGCTGTTTTCAGAACTGTAGCTTACAGAGTGTTCTTGCAGGTGGGGCACAGAAGAGGTTAATTACGGTACCTTAGTTCTTCTGCTTTTCTAGCAGACCGGAGCCCAGCTGACAGGAATCCAGTAGAGATGGTGTCAAGGTTCACACTGACACTAACAGCTGTAACTTGAGCAGGATTTGTGATCCACATGAAATTTGCAATGAATTGCAGCAAATCTGTGACACTCTAACTTGCTCAGGCTCAGTATCTGAACATACAGATGTTTGCAATGATCACTGGCTTCAGGATTTTTTTTTTTTTGTTGTTGTTGTTGTTTTGTTTTTCCACGAGACAGGGTTTCCCTGTAGCTGAAGTTTAACGGCCTGGTGTTTTTGTGACTTACTGCTTCAAAGAACTTCTCCATTTCTTTATCCCTAAGGGAAAAGAAATATAATCACTAAATACATTTAAGTGTCTTTCAACCATTTTAGATCCCTCTGTTGAGAGTTCTCTGTTTAGGTCTGTACTCCATTTTTTAAAATTGGATTATTTGTTCTTTGGATGACCAATTTCTCGACTTCTTTGTGTATTTTGGAGATTAGTGAAGATCTTTTCCCATTCTGTAAGGCCGTCGTTTTGTCTTGTTGGCCATGTTCTTTGCTTTACAGAAGCTTTTCAGTTTCAGGAGGTCTCACTTATTAATTGTTTCTCTCAGTGTCTGTTTTTTTTCTTTTTTTTTTCTTTTTTCTTTCTTTTTTTTCTTTTTTTCTTTTTTTTCTTCTTCTTCTTTTCTTTTTTTTTCTTTTTTTCTCTCTTTAGTTTTTTTCTTTGTTCTTTTTTTTTGTTTTGTTTTTTTTTTTTTTTCTTTTTTCTTTTTTTTCTTTTTCTCTCAGTGTCTGTGCTACTGGGGTTCTATTTAGCAAGCGTTCTCCTGTGCCAATGTGTTCAAGTGCATTTGATATTTTTATTTTTATATTCTTTTATTGTGGATGAAGTCAATTATTTGAACTCTCAAATATTTTTATTGTTATTATCTCTCTATTTGTTTGCTTATTTGTGGTTGTTCACCAACTTGACTATCTAGAAGAAGTAAAAGTCGTAACAAGGTTTCCGTAGGTGAACCTGCGGAAGGATCATTAACGTGAGAGAGCAGCGGCGGCGGCTCTGCCCGCCCGCTCGCCTGCCTCGCCCAAGTTCTCGCCGGGAGGCGCGCTCCCCGGGTCGCACGTGTGTTGTGCGCACGGAAGTGTGCGTGCGCACGGGCGCGCGTGGCGGTCGTGAGAGAGAGGTCGAGAGAGGGGGAAGGGGGACGGGCGCCGGCTCGCCCGCCCTCCTCGCCCCGTCCGAGGACCCGTGTCTGGCTCTGCCGCTGGCGGCTCACGGCGGACGGCGGCTCTCTTCCCGCTCTCGCTCTCCTCCGTCCACTCCCGCTGCTTGCCTCACCGCACCGCAGCGGCCCGCGGGTGTGTCCCCTCTTTCCCGGGCGCGCGCCTTTCCCTCTCCATCCCTCTTCCCGGGGGAGGATGGGCGAGGGTCTGGCGGCGCCCTGGGCCCCCTCTCGCCGCCGACGTCCGCTCGCGCGCCGTGGCGCCGCGGCGCGCCTGTCGGGGAGGCGGCGGAGGTTGGGCGCACTTTTTTTCCCCCCTCTCCACCTCCTTCTCCAAAGGACCGGGGTAGACCAGTAGTCCCTCCCACCGGGCGGGAGGCCATTTTTTTCCCCCCGGGGATGCGGCGGGTCGACCAGATGTCCCGCTGGACTCTTTTTTTTTTTTTTTTTTATGTATAATATATATTATATCTTCCTAGACCTGACGGGTCGACCAGTTGTCTCTGTGCACTTCCTTTTTTTTGACGGACTGGCAGCGGGTCGACCAGTTGTCCGATTAAATATTTGGCCTTAAAATGCTAAGTACCGGGGTCGACCAGTTGGCCTTGTGAACTTGGGTCGACCAGTTGTCTTTTTCCATGTCTTGATTGAATGATGTCATTCTTCAATGTGTTGGTGGTTAGTTTATCTCTTTTGTTCTCTATGCCAACACGCCCCACTCACCAAACACTTTTTTTTAAATTTATTTATTTACTTATTTTTATTTTACTTTTTTACTATTTATTTATTAATACATACATACATACATCCTGTCTATCTGTCCAGATGGGGCAGGGGTAGAAGGGGCTAGCTATGAGAGGAAGGTGCTCGGTGGGCATCCAGTTGTAAATAAGGCTGGGAATAAATAGCTGAATATTAATTCATTTGAGTAATATTAAAACTGTTCAAGTAGAAAACAATTGCTTTCTTTTCTGTTTGCCCAGAGATCTGACTGACTGCAACTTGGAAAGAAGACGGCCCTGCTGGACAGAGACCTCCCTCCTGCTTTGGGTGGGTCGACCAGTTTACATGTTTATTTCCACGTTTTGTCTTTTATGGATTGAATGGATGTGTCTCTCTCTCTTTTTTTTTTTTTTGGTTTTTCGAGACAGGGTTTCTCTGTGTCTTTGGAGCCTGTCCTGGAACTAGCACTGTAGACCAGGCTGGTCTTGAACTCACAGAGATCCGCCTACCTCTGCCTCCCGAGTACTGGGATTAAAGGCGTGCGCCACCATCGCCCGGCTCTCATTTTTTTTTTCACGATTGCTTGCTTGCTTGCTTGCTTACTTACTTACTTACTTACTATCTGTTCAGCCCATCTCATTTACTTACTTCTTTAAAAAAAATGACCCACCTAGTTATTTACTTACTTACTTACTTACTTGTTCATTCATTCCTTCACTTCCTTATCTTCTTTCATATATCTGTTTATTTATCTGCTGATTTAGCGTGACTCATTTACTTATTGAATGTTTCAATTATTATTTAGTTTTATTCATTTATTCATTCTTTATGTCTATTTTTATGTATGTATTTACTTACTTTCTTAATTTTTTTTTTTACTTTTTAAAATTTACTTAATTTTTTTCTTTCTTTGGGAATGTAGATTCTTTCTTCCTTTCTTCCTTTCTTTCCTTCTTTCTGTCTCCTGACTGTCACTGGCTAAGAAAATGGTGGCCTCCATGTCACTGGTCAACATAGCAGCTCCTAAAATGGAATTTGATGAAGGGATACATAGATAGATAGATAAATAGATAGATAGATAGATAGATAGATAGATAGATAGATAGATAGATGGGATGCGCACACGCTCACACACACACACACACACACATATGCACGCACGTGCATGACATGTACAGATGGGGGGGCGATTCCAATGTTTTCAGAGGAAGGTGCTCGCTGGTAATAATAAATGTGCTGGTAAATAAGGCTGGAAATAGCTGAATATTAAATCATTAAAACTCTTCAAATAAATAAAAAGCAATTCCATTTCTCTCTCTCTCTCTTTCTCACCATATACCAGCACATCTGAACTGACTGCAACATACAAAAGAAGAAGAAACACAGAAAGAAGACATCCCTGCTGGACAGGATCTGAGATGAGAATAAATTCATCGAATGGCTGCCAACAGCATTTCATTGAGAAGAGATTCCACATTTTATGCTGTACAGTTACTTAGTTAGATAGATAGATAAAGAGAGGCCTGTGAACTGGGGTGGGCTGTGGCTTCTCAGGTCACCTCAGGTCAGGGAGGGGCTGAGGAGTGTCCCATTGGCCTTGACAATAGGCAGGAGTCAGAGGTTAATGTCAGGGCAGGGCCTGAGAGTTCCTCAAAGGGAATGAATGGAGACCCTTGCTTACCTAAGAAATGCCTGACCTTGGAAAAGGACTTGTGGAAAGCGGGCCCTTGAAACTGTGGTTTCACGTCTTACTAGAAAGCTCCCTCTTGGAAGGGAAAGTCATCGTGATATCTTACTCTTTTCCCAAGGATACCCTACCTACCCTTCTGATCATTCTTACTGAATTAAGTCTTCCACTGCAAATAAATAAATAAATAAATAAATAATAAATGAAGTGGGTGAGTGAGTGAGTGAGTGAGTGAGTAAGTAAGTAAGTAAGTAAACAAGCAAATACGTGGATGGACAAATAAATACAAAGTTTGCTGTTGTTGACTGACTTTTGATTTCATAATGAATCTCTCTCTCTCTCTCTCTCTCTCTCTCTCTCTCTCTCACACACACACACACACACACACACACACACTAAATATACAATAAAAGGAAGCATAACACCTTTACTCAGGGGGCAGAGTGAACTCTGAAAGTTTTCCAGGCGGGGGGGGGGGGGAGAGACAGAATATAAGAACAAAATGAGAAACAAGGAAAAATAGTGTTGGCTGGCTGGCCGGCTTTCAGTTCCCTGACAGAAATGAGCACATTGTGGAGGAAACACAAAGTTGTTACACTATGTGGGTGTGATGAGGAGAGATTGTGAGTGAGTGTCCTGTCAGAACAAAGTTAGTCCCATAGTTGATGAAATTCATTATCCCAAAACTTCAGCAGAATATATCCCAAGTTTGCAAATGTGTGATCAGCTTGTGACAGGTTGGGCTGGAGATGCTGAGAACTGGGGAGCCCTCAATGCAAGAGCAGACACTCATTCCCATGAAGAGGGAGAGAGGGAGGGAGGGAGGGAGGGAGGGAGGGAGGGATCATTCATTCCTATACTCAAGTTTAAAGAAAGATGAGTGGCTATCTATGGAGAGACCACTCACAGATATGAAAAATCATTTCCTAAAAATCAAATTTCTCAGTCAGTATGCAACTGCTATGGTGCTTCTCCTAGATAGAGCAAAACACACAAACAAACTGATTCCTTGATCTAGAGCCACAGTGCACATGCTGTGGAAAAGGGGACATGGCCAACTTGAATCACAATATTCATCAGAGCATGAAAAGAGCGTAAAAAGGACACAGAGGAGAGATAATTGTGGTCCTTCCTTCCTCCCTCCCTCCCTCCCTCCCTCCCTCCTTCCCTCAGGAAGTGACTGACAGATGAGACTTTGTCCAAGCAGGTTCTGTCTGAAATACCAGACTTGAGTTTCCCCCTCTGTGGGTATTAGCTAATCAGTCCTCCCTTCTTTCTGTAGGAAGGTGGTGCATGTCTCTCAGAACTTACCTGGTTTCCTCTGCACCAGGTGAACCAGGGAAAAGCTTTCTAAGCCTTATTCAGACCCATAGAGGCTGCGCTGTGTGTGACTTCAGAGACCTCAGGGAGTATAGGGGTGGGTGGGTGCTTGATGCTTCAGACTCATGTCATTGAAGGACATAACATAGTCTGGATTCACAGAGATTCACAACACAGAGCCATTGTCACTTACTAACAGCTCAGGACACCCAGAGCTAACAAGAAATTGCAGTCTCAGCCGGGCTTTAATCACAGCACACACACAGATCTCTGTGAATTCAAAGATGGCCTGATTTACAGAGTGAGTTTTAGGACAGCCCAAGATACAAAAAGAAACCCTTTCTTGAAAAACAAAGCAAAACAGCAAAAGAAAGAAAGACAAGGAAAAAGAAAAAAATGGCAGTCTCTTTCCACTCTCTCCTCCATTGGCTCTTAAAGAGCTCTCAAGCTGAACTGGAGACCATGGTGTCACTCAAAACTGGGAAGCCAGAAACCTTAGGGGGGTCACAGGAGTCGGACTGACTGCAGCACTTGATGCCTCAACCCTGCTAATGGCTGTGATATAAGGCATGGTAAAATACGGGCTTTGGCAGAGCACTACTCCCCTTTCTCTATTATTATTGCTACACAACGAAAAGGACCGGGGGGGGGGGGGTGATGATGTGCAGTCAGTGCTGGTATTGAAATCTCACTGACTCCTTCCGCACTCCTTGTCAATTCCCGACTTTGTCAAATCAACTATCGTGAATCTTTGATGTGGGTTGGCCCTTTAGGAACTCAGAGAAACAAGACAGACAGACCTGTTTCATCCCAGAAACCTCCCAGTTCCTGAGCCCTAGCCCTGGAAGTCTCAAAGCCATCACATCCAGAAATCTCTCTAGTCCCTGCTAGTGGTGAACTCACTTCGTCTTCCCCAGGACCACTAATTATTTCTCCATGTTTTCCTGTGAGATCTGAGGCCAGCTTTCTTCTTCCTCCCTCTGGCCTCTCCACGAACGATCTCCATTCTCTAGACAACATGTCTAGAACCGAATCTTATAGGCACCGAGAGAGTGTGTCTTGAGGGCAGTTGGCGTTTCTAGGACACGAGTGACATCACAAAATTCCGAGAGCTCTCTGGGATACCGTGGAATTTCCAGAGAAGGGACTGCTGATGTCGTGAGGCACGGCCTTTACCTCCTTGCTGATATTTCTCCCCAAACTGACCGACCGACCGACCGACCGACCAACCGGAACCTGAGGTTTCCTTTCCAGGAGTCTCTCCTCCGACACAGAGGGAGCCATTCAGGATTTCCTCCTTCCAAAACCAGAAATTTCTCTCTGCTTCATTAATATCTTCTCACTACTTCCTGAACCCATGGGGAGTTAGTTAGTTGAACACTCACTTTTTTCATGAATGACCCTTCCTCCCTCTCCTGAACATCTCATATTACTGATTCATACTCAGTAAAACAGTAATATGAGAAATTAGGCCAGGAGGACATGGAAGATGAGGGTTGAGTCTTCTGAAGTGAACAAGCACTTAGGGAAGGCTAAACTTAAGGGAATTTGACTCTGAGTGGCAAGACATGAATAGCTGCTGCCAAGGCACAGATACAGGCACCAACTGGGCCCTCGGCATCCTCCTGCATCATCAGAGCTGTGTGGGAAACTCAGCCCAAAGGAGGGGCCGTGTTCAAAGGGAGAGGGCATTTTCGAGGACAGCACTGTTTTCTTTTTCTTCTTTCTTTCTTTCTTTCTTTCTTTCTTTCTTTCTTTTTTTTTTTCGAGACAGGGTTGTTCTGTAGTTTTTTTTTTTTTTGGAGCCTGTCCTGGAACTAGCTCTTGTAGACCAGGCTGGTCTTGAACTCACATGCTTTCTTTTTTTTTCTATTGGATATTTTTGACTTCTTTATCAAAGATCAGGTGTTCGAAGATGTGTGGATCGATATCCGGGTCTTCTATTCGGTTCCATTGGTCCTCCTGTCTGTTCTTATGCCAGGACCAGGCTGTTTTCAGAACTGTAGCTTACAGAGTGTTCTTGCAGGTGGGGCACAGAAGAGGTTAATTACGGTACCTTAGTTCTTCTGCTTTTCTAGCAGACCGGAGCCCAGCTGACAGGAATCCAGTAGAGATGGTGTCAAGGTTCACACTGACACTAACAGCTGTAACTTGAGCAGGATTTGTGATCCACATGAAATTTGCAATGAATTGCAGCAAATCTGTGACACTCTAACTTGCTCAGGCTCAGTATCTGAACATACAGATGTTTGCAATGATCACTGGCTTCAGGATTTTTTTGTTGTTGTTGTTGTTGTTGTTTTGTTTTTCCACGAGACAGGGTTTCCCTGTAGCTGAAGTTTAACGGCCTGGTGTTTTTGTGACTTACTGCTTCAAAGAACTTCTCCATTTCTTTATCCCTAAGGGAAAATAAATATAATCACTAAATACATTTAAGTGTCTTTCAACCATTTTAGATCCCTCTGTTGAGAGTTCTCTGTTTAGGTCTGTACTCCATTTTTTAAAATTGGATTATTTGTTCTTTGGATGACCAATTTCTCGACTTCTTTGTGTATTTTGGAGATTAGTGAAGATCTTTTCCCATTCTGTAAGGCCGTCGTTTTGTCTTGTTGGCCATGTTCTTTGCTTTACAGAAGCTTTTCAGTTTCAGGAGGTCTCACTTATTAATTGTTTCTCTCAGTGTCTGTTTTTTTTCTTTTTTTTTCTTTTTTCTTTCTTTTTTTTCTTTTTTTTCTTTTTTTCTTTTTTTTCTTCTTCTTCTTTTCTTTTTTTTTCTTTTTTTCTCTCTTTAGTTTTTTTCTTTGTTCTTTTTTTTTGTTTTGTTTTTCTTTTTTTTTTCTTTTTTCTTTTTTTTCTTTTTCTCTCAGTGTCTGTGCTACTGGGGTTCTATTTAGCAAGCGTTCTCCTGTGCCAATGTGTTCAAGTGCATTTGATATTTTTATTTTTATATTCTTTTATTGTGGATGAAGTCAATTATTTGAACTCTCAAATATTTTTATTGTTATTATCTCTCTATTTGTTTGCTTATTTGTGGTTGTTCACCAACTTGACTATCTAGAGGAAGTAAAAGTCGTAACAAGGTTTCCGTAGGTGAACCTGCGGAAGGATCATTAACGTGAGAGAGCAGCGGCGGCGGCTCTGCCCGCCCGCTCGCCTGCCTCGCCCGAGTTCTCGCCGGGAGGCGCGCTCCCCGGGTCGCACGTGTGTTGTGCGCACGGAAGTGTGCGTGCGCACGGGCGCGCGTGGCGGTCGTGAGAGAGAGGTCGAGAGACGGGGAAGGGGGACGGGCGCCGGCTCGCCCGCCCTCCTCGCCCCGTCCGAGGACCCGTGTCTGGCTCTGCCGCTGGCGGCTCACGGCGGACGGCGGCTCTCTTCCCGCTCTCGCTCTCCTCCATCCACTCCCGCTGCTTGCCTCACCGCACCGCAGCGGCCCGCGGGTGTGTCCCCTCTTTCCCGGGCGCGCGCCTTTCCCTCTCCATCCCTCTTCCCGGGGGAGGATGGGCGAGGGTCTGGCGGCGCCCCGGGCCCCCTCTCGCCGCCGACCTCCGCTCGCGCGACGTGGCGCCGCGGCGCGCCTGTCGGGGAGGCGGCGGAGGTTGGGCGCACTTTTTTTTCCCCCCTCTCCACCTCCTTCTCCAAAGGACCGGGGTAGACCAGTAGGCCCCCCCACCGGGCGGGAGGCCATTTTTTCCCCCGGGGATGCGGCGGGTCGACCAGATGTCCCGCTGGACTCTTTTTTTTTTTTTTTTTTTAATGTATAATATATATTATATCTTCCTAGACCTGACGGGTCGACCAGTTGTCTCTGTGCACTTCCTTTTTTTTGACGGACTGGCAGCGGGTCGACCAGTTGTCCGATTAAATATTTGGCCTTAAAATGCTAAGTACCGGGGTCGACCAGTTGGCCTTGTGAACTTGGGTCGACCAGTTGTCTTTTTCCATGTCTTGATTGAATGATGTCATTCTTCAATGTGTTGGTGGTTAGTTTATCTCTTTTGTTCTCTATGCCAACACGCCCCACTCACCAAACACTTTTTTTTAAATTTATTTATTTACTTATTTTTATTTTACTTTTTTATTATTTATTTATTTATTTATTTATTTATACATCCATCCATCCATCCATCCATCCATCCATACATACATACATACATCCTGTCTATCTGTCCAGATGGGGCAGGGGTAGAAGGGGCTAGCTATGAGAGGAAGGTGCTCGGTGGGCATCCAGTTGTAAATAAGGCTGGGAATAAATAGCTGAATATTAATTCATTTGAGTAATATTAAAACTGTTCAAGTAGAAAACAATTGCTTTCTTTTCTGTTTGCCCAGAGATCTGACTGACTGCAACTTGGAAAGAAGACGGCCCTGCTGGACAGAGACTCCCTCCTGCTTTGGGTGGGTGGGGCGGCTGAGTGAACGTGGGTGGGTCGACCAGTTTACATGTTTATTTCCACGTTTTGTCTTTTATGGATTGAATGGATGTGTCTCATTTTTTTTTTCACGATTGCTTGCTTGCTTGCTTACTTACTTACTTACTTACTTATCTGTTCAGCCCATCTCATTTACTTACTTCTTTAAAAAAAATGACCCACCTAGTTATTTACTTACTTACTTACTTGTTCATTCATTCCTTCACTTCCTTATCTTCTTTCATATATCTGTTTATTTATCTGCTGATTTAGCGTGACTCATTTACTTATTGAATGTTTCAATTATTATTTAGTTTTATTCATTTATTCATTCTTTATGTCTATTTTTATGTATGTATTTACTTACTTTCTTAATTTTTTTTTTTTACTTTTTAAAATTTACTTAAATTTTTTCTTTCTTTGGGAATGTAGATTCTTTCTTTCTTCCTTTCTTCCTTTCTTCCTTTCTTCCTTTCTTTCCTTCTTTCTGTCTCCTGACTGTCACTGGCTAAGAAAATGGTGGCCTCCATGTCACTGGTCAGCGTAGCAGCTCCTAAAATGGAATTTGATGAAGGGATACATAGATAGATAGATAGATAGATAGATAGATAGATAGATAGATAGATAGATAGATAGATGGGATGCGCACACGCTCACACACACACACACACACACACACACATATGCACGCACGTGCATGACATGTACAGATGGGGGGGCGATTCCAATGTTTTCAGAGGAAGGTGCTCGCTGGTAATAATAAATGTGCTGGTAAATAAGGCTGGAAATAGCTGAATATTAAATCATTAAAACTCTTCAAATAAATAAAAAGCAATTCCATTTCTCTCTCTCTCTCTTTCTCACCATATACCAGCACATCTGAACTGACTGCAACATACAAAAGAAGAAGAAACACGGAAAGAAGACATCCCTGCTGGACAGGATCTGAGATGAGAATAAATTCATCGAATGGCTGCCAACAGCATTTCATTGAGAAGAGATTCCACATTTTATGCTGTACAGTTACTTAGTTAGATAGATAGATAAAGAGAGGCCTGTGAACTGGGGTGGGCTGTGGCTTCTCAGGTCACCTCAGGTCAGGGAGGGGCTGAGGAGTGTCCCATTGGCCTTGACAATAGGCAGGAGTCAGAGGTTAATGTCAGGGCAGGGCCTGAGAGTTCCTCAAAGGGAATGAATGGAGACCCTTGCTTACCTAAGAAATGCCTGACCTTGGAAAAGGACTTGTGGAAAGCGGGCCCTTGAAACTGTGGTTTCACGTCTTACTAGAAAGCTCCCTCTTGGAAGGGAAAGTCATCGTGATATCTTACTCTTTTCCCAAGGATACCCTACCTACCCTTCTGATCATTCTTACTGAATTAAGTCTTCCACTGCAAATAAATAAATAAATAAATAATAAATGAAGTGGGTGAGTGAGTGAGTGAGTGAGTGAGTAAGTAAGTAAGTAAGTAAGTAAACAAGCAAATACGTGGATGGACAAATAAATACAAAGTTTGCTGTTGTTGACTGACTTTTGATTTCATAATGAATCTCTCTCTCTCTCTCTCTCTCTCTCTCTCTCTCTCTCTCACACACACACACACACACACACACACACACTAAATATACAATAAAAGGAAGCATAACACCTTTACTCAGGGGGCAGAGTGAACTCTGAAAGTTTTCCAGGCGGGGGGGGGGGGAGAGACAGAATATAAGAACAAAATGAGAAACAAGGAAAAATAGTGTTGGCTGGCTGGCCGGCTTTCAGTTCCCTGACAGAAATGAGCACATTGTGGAGGAAACACAAAGTTGTTACACTATGTGGGTGTGATGAGGAGAGATTGTGAGTGAGTGTCCTGTCAGAACAAAGTTAGTCCCATAGTTGATGAAATTCATTATCCCAAAACTTCAGCAGAATATATCCCAAGTTTGCAAATGTGTGATCAGCTTGTGACAGGTTGGGCTGGAGATGCTGAGAACTGGGGAGCCCTCAATGCAAGAGCAGACACTCATTCCCATGAAGAGGGAGAGAGGGAGGGAGGGAGGGAGGGAGGGAGGGAGGGATCATTCATTCCTATACTCAAGTTTAAAGAAAGATGAGTGGCTATCTATGGAGAGACCACTCACAGATATGAAAAATCATTTCCTAAAAATCAAATTTCTCAGTCAGTATGCAACTGCTATGGTGCTTCTCCTAGATAGAGCAAAACACACAAACAAACTGATTCCTTGATCTAGAGCCACAGTGCACATGCTGTGGAAAAGGGGACATGGCCAACTTGAATCACAATATTCATCAGAGCATGAAAAGAGCGTAAAAAGGACACAGAGGAGAGATAATTGTGGTCCTTCCTTCCTCCCTCCCTCCCTCCCTCCCTCCTTCCCTCAGGAAGTGACTGACAGATGAGACTTTGTCCAAGCAGGTTCTGTCTGAAATACCAGACTTGAGTTTCCCCCTCTGTGGGTATTAGCTAATCAGTCCTCCCTTCTTTCTGTAGGAAGGTGGTGCATGTCTCTCAGAACTTACCTGGTTTCCTCTGCACCAGGTGAACCAGGGAAAAGCTTTCTAAGCCTTATTCAGACCCATAGAGGCTGCGCTGTGTGTGACTTCAGAGACCTCAGGGAGTATAGGGGTGGGTGGGTGCTTGATGCTTCAGACTCATGTCATTGAAGGACATAACATAGTCTGGATTCACAGAGATTCACAACACAGAGCCATTGTCACTTACTAACAGCTCAGGACACCCAGAGCTAACAAGAAATTGCAGTCTCAGCCGGGCTTTAATCACAGCACACACACAGATCTCTGTGAATTCAAAGATGGCCTGATTTACAGAGTGAGTTTTAGGACAGCCCAAGATACAAAAAGAAACCCTTTCTTGAAAAACAAAGCAAAACAGCAAAAGAAAGAAAGACAAGGAAAAAGAAAAAAATGGCAGTCTCTTTCCACTCTCTCCTCCATTGGCTCTTAAAGAGCTCTCAAGCTGAACTGGAGACCATGGTGTCACTCAAAACTGGGAAGCCAGAAACCTTAGGGGGGTCACAGGAGTCGGACTGACTGCAGCACTTGATGCCTCAACCCTGCTAATGGCTGTGATATAAGGCATGGTAAAATACGGGCTTTGGCAGAGCACTACTCCCCTTTCTCTATTATTATTGCTACACAACGAAAAGGACCGGGGGGGGGGGGGTGATGATGTGCAGTCAGTGCTGGTATTGAAATCTCACTGACTCCTTCCGCACTCCTTGTCAATTCCCGACTTTGTCAAATCAACTATCGTGAATCTTTGATGTGGGTTGGCCCTTTAGGAACTCAGAGAAACAAGACAGACAGACCTGTTTCATCCCAGAAACCTCCCAGTTCCTGAGCCCTAGCCCTGGAAGTCTCAAAGCCATCACATCCAGAAATCTCTCTAGTCCCTGCTAGTGGTGAACTCACTTCGTCTTCCCCAGGACCACTAATTATTTCTCCATGTTTTCCTGTGAGATCTGAGGCCAGCTTTCTTCTTCCTCCCTCTGGCCTCTCCACGAACGATCTCCATTCTCTAGACAACATGTCTAGAACCGAGTCTTATAGGCACCGAGAGAGTGTGTCTTGAGGGCAGTTGGCGTTTCTAGGACACGAGTGACATCACAAAATTCCGAGAGCTCTCTGGGATACCGTGGAATTTCCAGAGAAGGGACTGCTGATGTCGTGAGGCACGGCCTTTACCTCCTTGCTGATATTTCTCCCCGAACTGACCGACCGACCGACCGACCGACCAACCGGAACCTGAGGTTTCCTTTCCAGGAGTCTCTCCTCCGACACAGAGGGAGCCATTCAGGATTTCCTCCTTCCAAAACCAGAAATTTCTCTCTGCTTCATTAATATCTTCTCACTACTTCCTGAACCCATGGGGAGTTAGTTAGTTGAACACTCACTTTTTTCATGAATGACCCTTCCTCCCTCTCCTGAACATCTCATATTACTGATTCATACTCAGTAAAACAGTAATATGAGAAATTAGGCCAGGAGGACATGGAAGATGAGGGTTGAGTCTTCTGAAGTGAACAAGCACTTAGGGAAGGCTAAACTTAAGGGAATTTGACTCTGAGTGGCAAGACATGAATAGCTGCTGCCAAGGCACAGATACAGGCACCAACTGGGCCCTCGGCATCCTCCTGCATCATCAGAGCTGTGTGGGAAACTCAGCCCAAAGGAGGGGCCGTGTTCAAAGGGAGAGGGCATTTTCGAGGACAGCACTTTTTTCTTTTTCTTCTTTCTTTCTTTCTTTCTTTCTTTTTTTTTTTCGAGACAGGGTTGTTCTGTAGTTTTTTTTTTTTTTTGGAGCCTGTCCTGGAACTAGCTCTTGTAGACCAGGCTGGTCTTGAACTCACATGCTTTCTTTTTTTTTCTATTGGATATTTTTGACTTCTTTATCAAAGATCAGGTGTTCGAAGATGTGTGGATCGATATCCGGGTCTTCTATTCGGTTCCATTGGTCCTCCTGTCTGTTCTTATGCCAGGACCAGGCTGTTTTCAGAACTGTAGCTTACAGAGTGTTCTTGCAGGTGGGGCACAGAAGAGGTTAATTACGGTACCTTAGTTCTTCTGCTTTTCTAGCAGACCGGAGCCCAGCTGACAGGAATCCAGTACAGATGGTGTCAAGGTTCACACTGACACTAACAGCTGTAACTTGAGCAGGATTTGTGATCCACATGAAATTTGCAATGAATTGCAGCAAATCTGTGACACTCTAACGTGCTCAGGCTCAGTATCTGAACATACAGATGTTTGCAATGATCACTGGCTTCAGGATTTTTTTTTGTTGTTGTTGTTGTTGTTTTGTTTTTCCACGAGACAGGGTTTCCCTGTAGCTGAAGTTTAACGGACTGGTGTTTTTGTGACTTACTGCTTCAAAGAACTTCTCCATTTCTTTATCCCTAAGGGAAAAGAAATATAATCACTAAATACATTTAAGTGTCTTTCAACCATTTTAGATCCCTCTGTTGAGAGTTCTCTGTTTAGGTCTGTACTCCATTTTTTAAAATTGGATTATTTGTTCTTTGGATGACCAATTTCTCGACTTCTTTGTGTATTTTGGAGATTAGTGAAGATCTTTTCCCATTCTGTAAGGCCGTCGTTTTGTCTTGTTGGCCATGTTCTTTGCTTTACAGAAGCTTTTCAGTTTCAGGAGGTCTCACTTATTAATTGTTTCTCTCTGTGTCTGTTTTTTTTTCTTTTTTTTTTCTTTTTTCTTTCTTTTTTTTTCTTTTTTTTCTTTTTTTCTTTTTTTCTTTTTTTTCTTCTTCTTCTTTTCTTTTTTTTTCTTTTTTTTCTCTCTTTAGTTTTTTTCTTTGTTCTTTTTTTTTGTTTTGTTTTTCTTTTTTTTTTTCTTTTTTCTTTTTTTTCTTTTTCTCTCAGTGTCTGTGCTACTGGGGTTCTATTTAGCAAGCGTTCTCCTGTGCCAATGTGTTCAAGTGCATTTGATATTTTTATTTTTATATTCTTTTATTGTGGATGAAGTCAATTATTTGAACTCTCAAATATTTTTATTGTTATTATCTCTCTATTTGTTTGCTTATTTGTGGTTGTTCACCAACTTGACTATCTAGAGGAAGTAAAAGTCGTAACAAGGTTTCCGTAGGTGAACCTGCGGAAGGATCATTAACGTGAGAGAGCAGCGGCGGCGGCTCTGCCCGCCCGCTCGCCTGCCTCGCCCGAGTTCTCGCCGGGAGGCGCGCTCCCCGGGTCGCACGTGTGTTGTGCGCACGGAAGTGTGCGTGCGCACGGGCGCGCGTGGCGGTCGTGAGAGAGAGGTCGAGAGACGGGGAAGGGGGACGGGCGCCGGCTCGCCCGCCCTCCTCGCCCCGTCCGAGGACCCGTGTCTGGCTCTGCCGCTGGCGGCTCACGGCGGACGGTGGCTCTCTTCCCGCTCTCGCTCTCCTCCATCCACTCCCGCTGCTTGCCTCACCGCACCGCAGCGGCCCGCGGGTGTGTCCCCTCTTTCCCGGGCGCGCGCCTTTCCCTCTCCATCCCTCTTCCCGGGGGAGGATGGGCGAGGGTCTGGCGGCGCCCCGGGCCCCCTCTCGCCGCCGACCTCCGCTCGCGCGACGTGGCGCCGCGGCGCGCCTGTCGGGGAGGCGGCGGAGGTTGGGCGCACTTTTTTTTCCCCCCTCTCCACCTCCTTCTCCAAAGGACCGGGGTAGACCAGTAGGCCCTCCCACCGGGCGGGAGGCCATTTTTTCCCCCGGGGATGCGGCGGGTCGACCAGATGTCCCGCTGGACTCTTTTTTTTTTTTTTTTTTTTTTAATGTATAATATATATTATATCTTCCTAGACCTGACGGGTCGACCAGTTGTCTCTGTGCACTTCCTTTTTTTTGACGGACTGGCAGCGGGTCGACCAGTTGTCCGATTAAATATTTGGCCTTAAAATGCTAAGTACCGGGGTCGACCAGTTGGCCTTGTGAACTTGGGTCGACCAGTTGTCTTTTTCCATGTCTTGATTGAATGATGTCATTCTTCAATGTGTTGGTGGTTAGTTTATCTCTTTTGTTCTCTATGCCAACACGCCCCACTCACCAAACACTTTTTTTTAAATTTATTTATTTACTTATTTTTATTTTACTTTTTTATTATTTATTTATTTATACATACATACATACATCCTGTCTATCTGTCCAGATGGGGCAGGGGTAGAAGGGGCTAGCTATGAGAGGAAGGTGCTCGGTGGGCATCCAGTTGTAAATAAGGCTGGGAATAAATAGCTGAATATTAATTCATTTGAGTAATATTAAAACTGTTCAAGTAGAAAACAATTGCTTTCTTTTTCTGTTTGCCCAGAGATCTGACTGACTGCAACTTGGAAAGAAGACGGCCCTGCTGGACAGAGACCTCCCTCCTGCTTTGGGTGGGTCGACCAGTTTACATGTTTATTTCCACGTTTTGTCTTTTATGGATTGAATGGATGTGTCTCTCTCTCTTTTTTTTTTTTTTTTGGTTTTTCGAGACAGGGTTTCTCTGTGGCTTTGGAGCCTGTCCTGGAACTAGCACTGTAGACCAGGCTGGTCTCGAACTCACAGAGATCCGCCTACCTCTGCCTCCCGAGTACTGGGATTAAAGGCGTGCGCCACCATCGCCCGGCTCTCATTTTTTTTTTCACGATTGCTTGCTTGCTTGCTTGCTTACTTACTTACTTACTTACTATCTGTTCAGCCCATCTCATTTACTTACTTCTTTAAAAAAAATGACCCACCTAGTTATTTACTTACTTACTTACTTACTTGTTCATTCATTCCTTCACTTCCTTATCTTCTTTCATATATCTGTTTATTTATCTGCTGATTTAGCGTGACTCATTTACTTATTGAATGTTTCAATTATTATTTAGTTTTATTCATTTATTCATTCTTTATGTCTATTTTTATGTATGTATTTACTTACTTTCTTAATTTTTTTTTACTTTTTAAAATTTACTTAATTTTTTTCTTTCTTTGGGAATGTAGATTCTTTCTTCCTTTCTTCCTTTCTTTCCTTCTTTCTGTCTCCTGACTGTCACTGGCTAAGAAAATGGTGGCCTCCATGTCACTGGTCAACATAGCAGCTCCTAAAATGGAATTTGATGAAGGGATACATAGATAGATAGATAAATAGATAGATAGATAGATAGATAGATAGATAGATAGATAGATAGATAGATGGGATGCGCACACGCTCACACACACACACACACACACATATGCACGCACGTGCATGACATGTACAGATGGGGGGCGATTCCAATGTTTTCAGAGGAAGGTGCTCGCTGGTAATAATAAATGTGCTGGTAAATAAGGCTGGAAATAGCTGAATATTAAATCATTAAAACTCTTCAAATAAATAAAAAGCAATTCCATTTCTCTCTCTCTCTCTTTCTCACCATATACCAGCACATCTGAACTGACTGCAACATACAAAAGAAGAAGAAACACGGAAAGAAGACATCCCTGCTGGACAGGATCTGAGATGAGAATAAATTCATCGAATGGCTGCCAACAGCATTTCATTGAGAAGAGATTCCACATTTTATGCTGTACAGTTACTTAGTTAGATAGATAGATAAAGAGAGGCCTGTGAACTGGGGTGGGCTGTGGCTTCTCAGGTCACCTCAGGTCAGGGAGGGGCTGAGGAGTGTCCCATTGGCCTTGACAATAGGCAGGAGTCAGAGGTTAATGTCAGGGCAGGGCCTGAGAGTTCCTCAAAGGGAATGAATGGAGACCCTTGCTTACCTAAGAAATGCCTGACCTTGGAAAAGGACTTGTGGAAAGCGGGCCCTTGAAACTGTGGTTTCACATCTTACTAGAAAGCTCCCTCTTGGAAGGGAAAGTCATCGTGATATCTTACTCTTTTCCCAAGGATACCCTACCTACCCTTCTGATCATTCTTACTGAATTAAGTCTTCCACTGCAAATAAATAAATAAATAAATAATAAATGAAGTGGGTGAGTGAGCGAGTGAGTGAGTAAGTAAGTAAGTAAGTAAGTAAACAAGCAAATACGTGGATGGACAAATAAATACAAAGTTTGCTGTTGTTGACTGACTTTTGATTTCATAATGAATCTCTCTCTCTCTCTCTCTCTCTCACACACACACACACACACACACACACACACACTAAATATACAATAAAAGGAAGCATAACACCTTTACTCAGGGGGCAGAGTGAACTCTGAAAGTTTTCCAGGCGGGGGGGGGGGAGAGACAGAATATAAGAACAAAATGAGAAACAAGGAAAAATAGTGTTGGCTGGCTGGCCGGCTTTCAGTTCCCTGACAGAAATGAGCACATTGTGGAGGAAACACAAAGTTGTTACACTATGTGGGTGTGATGAGGAGAGATTGTGAGTGAGTGTCCTGTCAGAACAAAGTTAGTCCCATAGTTGATGAAATTCATTATCCCAAAACTTCAGCAGAATATATCCCAAGTTTGCAAATGTGTGATCAGCTTGTGACAGGTTGGGCTGGAGATGCTGAGAACTGGGGAGCCCTCAATGCAAGAGCAGACACTCATTCCCATGAAGAGGGAGAGAGGGAGGGAGGGAGGGAGGGAGGGAGGGATCATTCATTCCTATACTCAAGTTTAAAGAAAGATGAGTGGCTATCTATGGAGAGACCACTCACAGATATGAAAAATCATTTCCTAAAAATCAAATTTCTCAGTCAGTATGCAACTGCTATGGTGCTTCTCCTAGATAGAGCAAAACACACAAACAAACTGATTCCTTGATCTAGAGCCACAGTGCACATGCTGTGGAAAAGGGGACATGGCCAACTTGAATCACAATATTCATCAGAGCATGAAAAGAGCGTAAAAAGGACACAGAGGAGAGATAATTGTGGTCCTTCCTTCCTCCCTCCCTCCCTCCCTCCCTCCCTCCTTCCCTCAGGAAGTGACTGACAGATGAGACTTTGTCCAAGCAGGTTCTGTCTGAAATACCAGACTTGAGTTTCCCCCTCTGTGGGTATTAGCTAATCAGTCCTCCCTTCTTTCTGTAGGAAGGTGGTGCATGTCTCTCAGAACTTACCTGGTTTCCTCTGCACCAGGTGAACCAGGGAAAAGCTTTCTAAGCCTTATTCAGACCCATAGAGGCTGCGCTGTGTGTGACTTCAGAGACCTCAGGGAGTATAGGGGTGGGTGGGTGCTTGATGCTTCAGACTCATGTCATTGAAGGACATAACATAGTCTGGATTCACAGAGATTCACAACACAGAGCCATTGTCACTTACTAACAGCTCAGGACACCCAGAGCTAACAAGAAATTGCAGTCTCAGCCGGGCTTTAATCACAGCACACACACACAGATCTCTGTGAATTCAAAGATGGCCTGATTTACAGAGTGAGTTTTAGGACAGCCCAAGATACAAAAAGAAACCCTTTCTTGAAAAACAAAGCAAAACAGCAAAAGAAAGAAAGACAAGGAAAAAGAAAAAAATGGCAGTCTCTTTCCACTCTCTCCTCCATTGGCTCTTAAAGAGCTCTCAAGCTGAACTGGAGACCATGGTGTCACTCAAAACTGGGAAGCCAGAAACCTTAGGGGGGTCACAGGAGTCGGACTGACTGCAGCACTTGATGCCTCAACCCTGCTAATGGCTGTGATATAAGGCATGGTAAAATACGGGCTTTGGCAGAGCACTACTCCCCTTTCTCTATTATTATTGCTACACAACGAAAAGGACCGGGGGGGGTGATGATGTGCAGTCAGTGCTGGTATTGAAATCTCACTGACTCCTTCCGCACTCCTTGTCAATTCCCGACTTTGTCAAATCAACTATCGTGAATCTTTGATGTGGGTTGGCCCTTTAGGAACTCAGAGAAACAAGACAGACAGACCTGTGTCATCCCAGAAACCTCCCAGTTCCTGAGCCCTAGCCCTGGAAGTCTCAAAGCCATCACATCCAGAAATCTCTCTAGTCCCTGCTAGTGGTGAACTCACTTCGTCTTCCCCAGGACCACTAATTATTTCTCCATGTTTTCCTGTGAGATCTGAGGCCAGCTTTCTTCTTCCTCCCTCTGGCCTCTCCACGAACGATCTCCATTCTCTAGACAACATGTCTAGAACCGAATCTTATAGGCACCGAGAGAGTGTGTCTTGAGGGCAGTTGGCGTTTCTAGGACACGAGTGACATCACAAAATTCCGAGAGCTCTCTGGGATACCGTGGAATTTCCAGAGAAGGGACTGCTGATGTCGTGAGGCACGGCCTTTACCTCCTTGCTGATATTTCTCCCCGAACTGACCGACCGACCGACCGACCGACCAACCGGAACCTGAGGTTTCCTTTCCAGGAGTCTCTCCTCCGACACAGAGGGAGCCATTCAGGATTTCCTCCTTCCAAAACCAGAAATTTCTCTCTGCTTCATTAATATCTTCTCACTACTTCCTGAACCCATGGGGAGTTAGTTAGTTGAACACTCACTTTTTTCATGAATGACCCTTCCTCCCTCTCCTGAACATCTCATATTACTGATTCATACTCAGTAAAACAGTAATATGAGAAATTAGGCCAGGAGGACATGGAAGATGAGGGTTGAGTCTTCTGAAGTGAACAAGCACTTAGGGAAGGCTAAACTTAAGGGAATTTGACTCTGAGTGGCAAGACATGAATAGCTGCTGCCAAGGCACAGATACAGGCACCAACTGGGCCCTCGGCATCCTCCTGCATCATCAGAGCTGTGTGGGAAACTCAGCCCAAAGGAGGGGCCGTGTTCAAAGGGAGAGGGCATTTTCGAGGACAGCACTGTTTTCTTTTTCTTCTTTCTTTCTTTCTTTCTTTCTTTTTTTTTTTCGAGACAGGGTTGTTCTGTAGTTTTTTTTTTTTTGGAGCCTGTCCTGGAACTAGCTCTTGTAGACCAGGCTGGTCTTGAACTCACATGCTTTCTTTTTTTTTCTATTGGATATTTTTGACTTCTTTATCAAAGATCAGGTGTTCGAAGATGTGTGGATCGATATCCGGGTCTTCTATTCGGTTCCATTGGTCCTCCTGTCTGTTCTTATGCCAGGACCAGGCTGTTTTCAGAACTGTAGCTTACAGAGTGTTCTTGCAGGTGGGGCACAGAAGAGGTTAATTACGGTACCTTAGTTCTTCTGCTTTTCTAGCAGACCGGAGCCCAGCTGACAGGAATCCAGTAGAGATGGTGTCAAGGTTCACACTGACACTAACAGCTGTAACTTGAGCAGGATTTGTGATCCACATGAAATTTGCAATGAATTGCAGCAAATCTGTGACACTCTAACGTGCTCAGGCTCAGTATCTGAACATACAGATGTTTGCAATGATCACTGGCTTCAGGATTTTTTTTTTGTTGTTGTTGTTGTTGTTTTGTTTTTCCACGAGACAGGGTTTCCCTGTAGCTGAAGTTTAACGGCCTGGTGTTTTTGTGACTTACTGCTTCAAAGAACTTCTCCATTTCTTTATCCCTAAGGGAAAAGAAATATAATCACTAAATACATTTAAGTGTCTTTCAACCATTTTAGATCCCTCTGTTGAGAGTTCTCTGTTTAGGTCTGTACTCCATTTTTTAAAATTGGATTATTTGTTCTTTGGATGACCAATTTCTCGACTTCTTTGTGTATTTTGGAGATTAGTGAAGATCTTTTCCCATTCTGTAAGGCCGTCGTTTTGTCTTGTTGGCCATGTTCTTTGCTTTACAGAAGCTTTTCAGTTTCAGGAGGTCTCACTTATTAATTGTTTCTCTCAGTGTCTGTTTTTTTTTTCTTTTTTTTTCTTTTTTCTTTCTTTTTTTTTCTTTTTTTTCTTTTTTTCTTTTTTTCTTTTTTTTCTTCTTCTTCTTTTCTTTTTTTTTCTTTTTTTTCTCTCTTTAGTTTTTTTCTTTGTTCTTTTTTTTTGTTTTGTTTTTCTTTTTTTTTTCTTTTTTCTTTTTTTTCTTTTTCTCTCAGTGTCTGTGCTACTGGGGTTCTATTTAGCAAGCGTTCTCCTGTGCCAATGTGTTCAAGTGCATTTGATATTTTTATTTTTATATTCTTTTATTGTGGATGAAGTCAATTATTTGAAATCTCAAATATTTTTATTGTTATTATCTCTCTATTTGTTTGCTTATTTGTGGTTGTTCACCAACTTGACTATCTAGAGGAAGTAAAAGTCGTAACAAGGTTTCCGTAGGTGAACCTGCGGAAGGATCATTAACGTGAGAGAGCAGCGGCGGCGGCTCTGCCCGCCCGCTCGCCTGCCTCGCCCGAGTTCTCGCCGGGAGGCGCGCTCCCCGGGTCGCACGTGTGTTGTGCGCACGGAAGTGTGCGTGCGCACGGGCGCGCGTGGCGGTCGTGAGAGAGAGGTCGAGAGAGGGGGAAGGGGGACGGGCGCCGGCTCGCCCGCCCTCCTCGCCCCGTCCGAGGACCCGTGTCTGGCTCTGCCGCTGGTGGCTCACGGCGGACGGCGGCTCTCTTCCCGCTCTCGCTCTCCTCCGTCCACTCCCGCTGCTTGCCTTACCGCACCGCAGCGGCCCGCGGGTGTGTCCCCTCTTTCCCGGGCGCGCGCCTTTCCCTCTCCATCCCTCTTCCCGGGGGAGGATGGGCGAGGGTCTGGCGGCGCCCCGGGCCCCCTCTCGCCGCCGACGTCCGCTCGCGCGCCGTGGCGCCGCGGCGCGCCTGTCGGGGAGGCGGTGGAGGTTGGGCGCACTTTTTTTTCCCCCCTCTCCACCTCCTTCTCCAAAGGACCGGGGTAGACCAGTAGTCCCTCCCACCGGGCGGGAGGCCATTTTTTTCCCCCGGGGATGCGGCGGGTCGACCAGATGTCCCGCTGGACTCTTTTTTTTTTTTTTTTTTTTTTTAATGTATAATATATATTATATCTTCCTAGACCTGACGGGTCGACCAGTTGTCTCTGTGCACTTCCTTTTTTTTGACGGACTGGCAGCGGGTCGACCAGTTGTCCGATTAAATATTTGGCCTTAAAATCCTAAGTACCGGGGTCGACCAGTTGGCCTTGTGAACTTGGGTCGACCAGTTGTCTTTTTCCATGTCTTGATTGACTGATGTCATTCTTCAATGTGTTGGTGGTTAGTTTATCTCTTTTGTTCTCTATGCCAACACGCCCCACTCACCAAACACTTTTTTTTTAAATTTATTTATTTACTTCTTTTTATTTTACTTTTTTATTATTTATTTATTTATTTATACATACATACATACATCCTGTCTATCTGTCCAGATGGGGCAGGGGTAGAAGGGGCTAGCTATGAGAGGAAGGTGCTCGGTGGGCATCCAGTTGTAAATAAGGCTGGGAATAAATAGCTGAATATTAATTCATTTGAGTAATATTAAAACTGTTCAAGTAGAAAACAATTGCTTTCTTTTTCTGTTTGCCCAGAGATCTGACTGACTGCAACTTGGAAAGAAGACGGCCCTGCTGGACAGAGACCTCCCTCCTGCTTTGGGTGGGTCGACCAGTTTACATGTTTATTTCCACGTTTTGTCTTTTATGGATTGAATGGATGTGTCTCTCTCTCTTTTTTTTTTTTTTTTTGGTTTTTCGAGACAGGGTTTCTCTGTGGCTTTGGAGCCTGTCCTGGAACTAGCACTGTAGACCAGGCTGGTCTCGAACTCACAGAGATCCGCCTACCTCTGCCTCCCGAGTACTGGGATTAAAGGCGTGCGCCACCATCGCCCGGCTCTCATTTTTTTTTTCACGATTGCTTGCTTGCTTGCTTGCTTACTTACTTACTTACTTACTATCTGTTCAGCCCATCTCATTTACTTACTTCTTTAAAAAAAATGACCCACCTAGTTATTTACTTACTTACTTACTTACTTACTTGTTCATTCATTCCTTCACTTCCTTATCTTCTTTCATATATCTGTTTATTTATCTGCTGATTTAGCGTGACTCATTTACTTATTGAATGTTTCAATTATTATTTAGTTTTATTCATTTATTCATTCTTTATGTCTATTTTTATGTATGTATTTACTTACTTTCTTAATTTTTTTTTTACTTTTTAAAATTTACTTAATTTTTTTCTTTCTTTGGGAATGTAGATTCTTTCTTCCTTTCTTCCTTTCTTTCCTTCTTTCTGTCTCCTGACTGTCACTGGCTAAGAAAATGGTGGCCTCCATGTCACTGGTCAACATAGCAGCTCCTAAAATGGAATTTGATGAAGGGATACATAGATAGATAGATAAATAGATAGATAGATAGATAGATAGATAGATAGATAGATAGATAGATAGATAGATGGGATGCGCACACGCTCACACACACACACACACACACATATGCACGCACGTGCATGACATGTACAGATGGGGGGCGATTCCAATGTTTTCAGAGGAAGGTGCTCGCTGGTAATAATAAATGTGCTGGTAAATAAGGCTGGAAATAGCTGAATATTAAATCATTAAAACTCTTCAAATAAATAAAAAGCAATTCCATTTCTCTCTCTCTCTCTTTCTCACCATATACCAGCACATCTGAACTGACTGCAACATACAAAAGAAGAAGAAACACGGAAAGAAGACATCCCTGCTGGACAGGATCTGAGATGAGAATAAATTCATCGAATGGCTGCCAACAGCATTTCATTGAGAAGAGATTCCACATTTTATGCTGTACAGTTACTTAGTTAGATAGATAGATAAAGAGAGGCCTGTGAACTGGGGTGGGCTGTGGCTTCTCAGGTCACCTCAGGTCAGGGAGGGGCTGAGGAGTGTCCCATTGGCCTTGACAATAGGCAGGAGTCAGAGGTTAATGTCAGGGCAGGGCCTGAGAGTTCCTCAAAGGGAATGAATGGAGACCCTTGCTTACCTAAGAAATGCCTGACCTTGGAAAAGGACTTGTGGAAAGCGGGCCCTTGAAACTGTGGTTTCACATCTTACTAGAAAGCTCCCTCTTGGAAGGGAAAGTCATCGTGATATCTTACTCTTTTCCCAAGGATACCCTACCTACCCTTCTGATCATTCTTACTGAATTAAGTCTTCCACTGCAAATAAATAAATAAATAAATAATAAATGAAGTGGGTGAGTGAGCGAGTGAGTGAGTAAGTAAGTAAGTAAGTAAGTAAACAAGCAAATACGTGGATGGACAAATAAATACAAAGTTTGCTGTTGTTGACTGACTTTTGATTTCATAATGAATCTCTCTCTCTCTCTCTCTCTCTCTCACACACACACACACACACACACACACACACTAAATATACAATAAAAGGAAGCATAACACCTTTACTCAGGGGGCAGAGTGAACTCTGAAAGTTTTCCAGGCGGGGGGGGGGGAGAGACAGAATATAAGAACAAAATGAGAAACAAGGAAAAATAGTGTTGGCTGGCTGGCCGGCTTTCAGTTCCCTGACAGAAATGAGCACATTGTGGAGGAAACACAAAGTTGTTACACTATGTGGGTGTGATGAGGAGAGATTGTGAGTGAGTGTCCTGTCAGAACAAAGTTAGTCCCATAGTTGATGAAATTCATTATCCCAAAACTTCAGCAGAATATATCCCAAGTTTGCAAATGTGTGATCAGCTTGTGACAGGTTGGGCTGGAGATGCTGAGAACTGGGGAGCCCTCAATGCAAGAGCAGACACTCATTCCCATGAAGAGGGAGAGAGGGAGGGAGGGAGGGAGGGAGGGAGGGATCATTCATTCCTATACTCAAGTTTAAAGAAAGATGAGTGGCTATCTATGGAGAGACCACTCACAGATATGAAAAATCATTTCCTAAAAATCAAATTTCTCAGTCAGTATGCAACTGCTATGGTGCTTCTCCTAGATAGAGCAAAACACACAAACAAACTGATTCCTTGATCTAGAGCCACAGTGCACATGCTGTGGAAAAGGGGACATGGCCAACTTGAATCACAATATTCATCAGAGCATGAAAAGAGCGTAAAAAGGACACAGAGGAGAGATAATTGTGGTCCTTCCTTCCTCCCTCCCTCCCTCCCTCCCTCCCTCCTTCCCTCAGGAAGTGACTGACAGATGAGACTTTGTCCAAGCAGGTTCTGTCTGAAATACCAGACTTGAGTTTCCCCCTCTGTGGGTATTAGCTAATCAGTCCTCCCTTCTTTCTGTAGGAAGGTGGTGCATGTCTCTCAGAACTTACCTGGTTTCCTCTGCACCAGGTGAACCAGGGAAAAGCTTTCTAAGCCTTATTCAGACCCATAGAGGCTGCGCTGTGTGTGACTTCAGAGACCTCAGGGAGTATAGGGGTGGGTGGGTGCTTGATGCTTCAGACTCATGTCATTGAAGGACATAACATAGTCTGGATTCACAGAGATTCACAACACAGAGCCATTGTCACTTACTAACAGCTCAGGACACCCAGAGCTAACAAGAAATTGCAGTCTCAGCCGGGCTTTAATCACAGCACACACACACAGATCTCTGTGAATTCAAAGATGGCCTGATTTACAGAGTGAGTTTTAGGACAGCCCAAGATACAAAAAGAAACCCTTTCTTGAAAAACAAAGCAAAACAGCAAAAGAAAGAAAGACAAGGAAAAAGAAAAAAATGGCAGTCTCTTTCCACTCTCTCCTCCATTGGCTCTTAAAGAGCTCTCAAGCTGAACTGGAGACCATGGTGTCACTCAAAACTGGGAAGCCAGAAACCTTAGGGGGGTCACAGGAGTCGGACTGACTGCAGCACTTGATGCCTCAACCCTGCTAATGGCTGTGATATAAGGCATGGTAAAATACGGGCTTTGGCAGAGCACTACTCCCCTTTCTCTATTATTATTGCTACACAACGAAAAGGACCGGGGGGGGGGGTGATGATGTGCAGTCAGTGCTGGTATTGAAATCTCACTGACTCCTTCCGCACTCCTTGTCAATTCCCGACTTTGTCAAATCAACTATCGTGAATCTTTGATGTGGGTTGGCCCTTTAGGAACTCAGAGAAACAAGACAGACAGACCTGTTTCATCCCAGAAACCTCCCAGTTCCTGAGCCCTAGCCCTGGAAGTCTCAAAGCCATCACATCCAGAAATCTCTCTAGTCCCTGCTAGTGGTGAACTCACTTCGTCTTCCCCAGGACCACTAATTATTTCTCCATGTTTTCCTGTGAGATCTGAGGCCAGCTTTCTTCTTCCTCCCTCTGGCCTCTCCACGAACGATCTCCATTCTCTAGACAACATGTCTAGAACCGAATCTTATAGGCACCGAGAGAGTGTGTCTTGAGGGCAGTTGGCGTTTCTAGGACACGAGTGACATCACAAAATTCCGAGAGCTCTCTGGGATACCGTGGAATTTCCAGAGAAGGGACTGCTGATGTCGTGAGGCACGGCCTTTACCTCCTTGCTGATATTTCTCCCCGAACTGACCGACCGACCGACCGACCGACCAACCGGAACCTGAGGTTTCCTTTCCAGGAGTCTCTCCTCCGACACAGAGGGAGCCATTCAGGATTTCCTCCTTCCAAAACCAGAAATTTCTCTCTGCTTCATTAATATCTTCTCACTACTTCCTGAACCCATGGGGAGTTAGTTAGTTGAACACTCACTTTTTTCATGAATGACCCTTCCTCCCTCTCCTGAACATCTCATATTACTGATTCATACTCAGTAAAACAGTAATATGAGAAATTAGGCCAGGAGGACATGGAAGATGAGGGTTGAGTCTTCTGAAGTGAACAAGCACTTAGGGAAGGCTAAACTTAAGGGAATTTGACTCTGAGTGGCAAGACATGAATAGCTGCTGCCAAGGCACAGATACAGGCACCAACTGGGCCCTCGGCATCCTCCTGCATCATCAGAGCTGTGTGGGAAACTCAGCCCAAAGGAGGGGCCGTGTTCAAAGGGAGAGGGCATTTTCGAGGACAGCACTTTTTTCTTTTTCTTCTTTCTTTCTTTCTTTCTTTCTTTCTTTCTTTCTTTCTTTTTTTTTTCGAGACAGGGTTGTTCTGTAGTTTTTTTTTTTTTGGAGCCTGTCCTGGAACTAGCTCTTGTAGACCAGGCTGGTCTTGAACTCACATGCTTTCTTTTTTTTTCTATTGGATATTTTTGACTTCTTTATCAAAGATCAGGTGTTCGAAGATGTGTGGATCGATATCCGGGTCTTCTATTCGGTTCCATTGGTCCTCCTGTCTGTTCTTATGCCAGGACCAGGCTGTTTTCAGAACTGTAGCTTACAGAGTGTTCTTGCAGGTGGGGCACAGAAGAGGTTAATTACGGTACCTTAGTTCTTCTGCTTTTCTAGCAGACCGGAGCCCAGCTGACAGGAATCCAGTAGAGATGGTGTCAAGGTTCACACTGACACTAACAGCTGTAACTTGAGCAGGATTTGTGATCCACATGAAATTTGCAATGAATTGCAGCAAATCTGTGACACTCTAACTTGCTCAGGCTCAGTATCTGAACATACAGATGTTTGCAATGATCACTGGCTTCAGGATTTTTTTTTTTTGTTGTTGTTGTTGTTTTGTTTTTCCACGAGACAGGGTTTCCCTGTAGCTGAAGTTTAACGGCCTGGTGTTTTTGTGACTTACTGCTTCAAAGAACTTCTCCATTTCTTTATCCCTAAGGGAAAAGAAATATAATCACTAAATACATTTAAGTGTCTTTCAACCATTTTAGATCCCTCTGTTGAGAGTTCTCTGTTTAGGTCTGTACTCCATTTTTTAAAATTGGATTATTTGTTCTTTGGATGACCAATTTCTCGACTTCTTTGTGTATTTTGGAGATTAGTGAAGATCTTTTCCCATTCTGTAAGGCCGTCGTTTTGTCTTGTTGGCCATGTTCTTTGCTTTACAGAAGCTTTTCAGTTTCAGGAGGTCTCACTTATTAATTGTTTCTCTCAGTGTCTGTTTTTTTTCTTTTTTTTTTCTTTTTTCTTTCTTTTTTTTCTTTTTTTTCTTTTTTTCTTTTTTTTCTTCTTCTTCTTTTCTTTTTTTTTCTTTTTTTTCTCTCTTTAGTTTTTTTCTTTGTTCTTTTTTTTTGTTTTGTTTTTCTTTTTTTTTTCTTTTTTCTTTTTTTTCTTTTTCTCTCAGTGTCTGTGCTACTGGGGTTCTATTTAGCAAGCGTTCTCCTGTGCCAATGTGTTCAAGTGCATTTGATATTTTTATTTTTATATTCTTTTATTGTGGATGAAGTCAATTATTTGAAATCTCAAATATTTTTATTGTTATTATCTCTCTATTTGTTTGCTTATTTGTGGTTGTTCACCAACTTGACTATCTAGAGGAAGTAAAAGTCGTAACAAGGTTTCCGTAGGTGAACCTGCGGAAGGATCATTAACGTGAGAGAGCAGCGGCGGCGGCTCTGCCCGCCCGCTCGCCTGCCTCGCCCGAGTTCTCGCCGGGAGGCGCGCTCCCCGGGTCGCACGTGTGTTGTGCGCACGGAAGTGTGCGTGCGCACGGGCGCGCGTGGCGGTCGTGAGAGAGAGGTCGAGAGGGGGAAAGGGGGACGGGCGCCGGCTCGCCCGCCCTCCTCGCCCCGTCCGAGGACCCGTGTCTGGCTCTGCCGCTGGCGGCTCACGGCGGACGGCGGCTCTCTTCCCGCTCTCGCTCTCCTCCGTCCACTCCCGCTGCTTGCCTCACCACACTGCAGCGGCCCGCGGGTGTGTCCCCTCTTTCCCGGGCGCGTGCCTTTCCCTCTCCATCCCTCTTCCCGGGGGAGGATGGGCGAGGGTCTGGCAGCGCCCCGGGCCCCCTCTCGCCGCCGACCTCCGCTCGCGCGCCGTGGCGCCACGGCGCGCCTGTCGGGGAGGCGGCGGAGGTTGGGCGCACTTTTTTTTCCCCCCTCTCCACCTCCTTCTCCAAAGGACCGGGGTAGACCAGTAGGCCCTCCCACCGGGCGGGAGGCCATTTTTTTCCCCCGGGGATGCGGCGGGTCGACCAGATGTCCCGCTGGACTCTTTTTTTTTTTTTTTTTTTTAATGTATAATATATATTATATCTTCCTAGACCTGACGGGTCGACCAGTTGTCTCTGTGCACTTCCTTTTTTTTGACGGACTGGCAGCGGGTCGACCAGTTGTCCGATTAAAAATTTGGCCTTAAAATGCTAAGTACCGGGGTCGACCAGTTGGCCTTGTGAACTTGGGTCGACCAGTTGTCTTTTTCCATGTCTTGATTGACTGATGTCATTCTTCAATGTGTTGGTGATTAGTTTATCTCTTTTGTTCTCTATGCCAACACGCCCCACTCACCAAACACTTTTTTTTTAAATTTATTTATTTACTTCTTTTTATTTTACTTTTTTATTATTTATTTATTTATACATACATACATACATCCTGTCTATCTGTCCAGATGGGGCAGGGGTAGAAGGGGCTAGCTATGAGAGGAAGGTGCTCGGTGGGCATCCAGTTGTAAATAAGGCTGGGAATAAATAGCTGAATATTAATTCATTTGAGTAATATTAAAACTGTTCAAGTAGAAAACAATTGCTTTCTTTTTCTGTTTGCCCAGAGATCTGACTGACTGCAACTTGGAAAGAAGACGGCCCTGCTGGACAGAGACCTCCCTCCTGCTTTGGGTGGGTCGACCAGTTTACATGTTTATTTCCACGTTTTGTCTTTTATGGATTGAATGGATGTGTCTCTCTCTCTCTTTTTTTTTTTTTTTTGGTTTTTCGAGACAGGGTTTCTCTGTGGCTTTGGAGCCTGTCCTGGAACTAGCACTGTAGACCAGGCTGGTCTCGAACTCACAGAGATCCGCCTACCTCTGCCTCCCGAGTACTGGGATTAAAGGTGTGCGCCACCATCGCCCGGCTCTCATTTTTTTTTTCACGATTGCTTGCTTGCTTGCTTGCTTACTTACTTACTTACTTACTATCTGTTCAGCCCATCTCATTTACTTACTTCTTTAAAAAAAATGACCCACCTAGTTATTTACTTACTTACTTACTTACTTGTTCATTCATTCCTTCACTTCCTTATCTTCTTTCATATATCTGTTTATTTATCTGCTGATTTAGCGTGACTCATTTACTTATTGAATGTTTCAATTATTATTTAGTTTTATTCATTTATTCATTCTTTATGTCTATTTTTATGTATGTATTTACTTACTTTCTTAATTTTTTTTTTTACTTTTTAAAATTTACTTAATTTTTTTCTTTCTTTGGGAATGTAGATTCTTTCTTCCTTTCTTCCTTGCTTTCCTTCTTTCTGTCTCCTGACTGTCACTGGCTAAGAAAATGGTGGCCTCCATGTCACTGGTCAACATAGCAGCTCCTAAAATGGAATTTGATGAAGGGATACATAGATAGATAGATAAATAGATAGATAGATAGATAGATAGATAGATAGATAGATAGATAGATGGGATGCGCACACGCTCACACACACACACACACACACACACACATACACACACATATGCACGCACGTGCATGACATGTACAGATGGGGGGCGATTCCAATGTTTTCAGAGGAAGGTGCTCGCTGGTAATAATAAATGTGCTGGTAAATAAGGCTGGAAATAGCTGAATATTAAATCATTAAAACTCTTCAAATAAATAAAAAGCAATTCCATTTCTCTCTCTCTCTCTTTCTCACCATATACCAGCACATCTGAACTGACTGCAACATACAAAAGAAGAAGAAACACAGAAAGAAGACATCCCTGCTGGACAGGATCTGAGATGAGAATAAATTCATCGAATGGCTGCCAACAGCATTTCATTGAGAAGAGATTCCACATTTTATGCTGTACAGTTACTTAGTTAGATAGATAGATAAAGAGAGGCCTGTGAACTGGGGTGGGCTGTGGCTTCTCAGGTCACCTCAGGTCAGGGAGGGGCTGAGGAGTGTCCCATTGGCCTTGACAATAGGCAGGAGTCAGAGGTTAATGTCAGGGCAGGGCCTGAGAGTTCCTCAAAGGGAATGAATGGAGACCCTTGCTTACCTAAGAAATGCCTGACCTTGGAAAAGGACTTGTGGAAAGCGGGCCCTTGAAACTGTGGTTTCACGTCTTACTAGAAAGCTCCCTCTTGGAAGGGAAAGTCATCGTGATATCTTACTCTTTTCCCAAGGATACCCTACCTACCCTTCTGATCATTCTTACTGAATTAAGTCTTCCACTGCAAATAAATAAATAAATAAATAAATAATAAATGAAGTGGGTGAGTGAGTGAGTGAGTGAGTAAGTAAGTAAGTAAGTAAGTAAACAAGCAAATACGTGGATGGACAAATAAATACAAAGTTTGCTGTTGTTGACTGACTTTTGATTTCATAATGAATCTCTCTCTCTCTCTCTCTCTCTCTCTCTCTCTCTCTCTCTCTCTCACACACACACACACACACACACACACTAAATATACAATAAAAGGAAGCATAACACCTTTACTCAGGGGGCAGAGTGAACTCTGAAAGTTTTCCAGGCGGGGGGGGGGGGAGAGACAGAATATAAGAACAAAATGAGAAACAAGGAAAAATAGTGTTGGCTGGCTGGCCGGCTTTCAGTTCCCTGACAGAAATGAGCACATTGTGGAGGAAACACAAAGTTGTTACACTATGTGGGTGTGATGAGGAGAGATTGTGAGTGAGTGTCCTGTCAGAACAAAGTTAGTCCCATAGTTGATGAAATTCATTATCCCAAAACTTCAGCAGAATATATCCCAAGTTTGCAAATGTGTGATCAGCTTGTGACAGGTTGGGCTGGAGATGCTGAGAACTGGGGAGCCCTCAATGCAAGAGCAGACACTCATTCCCATGAAGAGGGAGAGAGGGAGGGAGGGAGGGAGGGAGGGAGGGAGGGATCATTCATTCCTATACTCAAGTTTAAAGAAAGATGAGTGGCTATCTATGGAGAGACCACTCACAGATATGAAAAATCATTTCCTAAAAATCAAATTTCTCAGTCAGTATGCAACTGCTATGGTGCTTCTCCTAGATAGAGCAAAAATCACAAACAAACTGATTCCTTGATCTAGAGCCACAGTGCACATGCTGTGGAAAAGGGGACATGGCCAACTTGAATCACAATATTCATCAGAGCATGAAAAGAGCGTAAAAAGGACACAGAGGAGAGATAATTGTGGTCCTTCCTTCCTCCCTCCCTCCCTCCCTCCCTCCTTCCCTCAGGAAGTGACTGACAGATGAGACTTTGTCCAAGCAGGTTCTGTCTGAAATACCAGACTTGAGTTTCCCCCTCTGTGGGTATTAGCTAATCAGTCCTCCCTTCTTTCTGTAGGAAGGTGGTGCATGTCTCTCAGAACTTACCTGGTTTCCTCTGCACCAGGTGAACCAGGGAAAAGCTTTCTAAGCCTTATTCAGACCCATAGAGGCTGCGCTGTGTGTGACTTCAGAGACCTCAGGGAGTATAGGGGTGGGTGGGTGCTTGATGCTTCAGACTCATGTCATTGAAGGACATAACATAGTCTGGATTCACAGAGATTCACAACACAGAGCCATTGTCACTTACTAACAGCTCAGGACACCCAGAGCTAACAAGAAATTGCAGTCTCAGCCGGGCTTTAATCACAGCACACACACAGATCTCTGTGAATTCAAAGATGGCCTGATTTACAGAGTGAGTTTTAGGACAGCCCAAGATACAAAAAGAAACCCTTTCTTGAAAAACAAAGCAAAACAGCAAAAGAAAGAAAGACAAGGAAAAAGAAAAAAATGGCAGTCTCTTTCCACTCTCTCCTCCATTGGCTCTTAAAGAGCTCTCAAGCTGAACTGGAGACCATGGTGTCACTCAAAACTGGGAAGCCAGAAACCTTAGGGGGGTCACAGGAGTCGGACTGACTGCAGCACTTGATGCCTCAACCCTGCTAATGGCTGTGATATAAGGCATGGTAAAATACGGGCTTTGGCAGAGCACTACTCCCCTTTCTCTATTATTATTGCTACACAACGAAAAGGACCGGGGGGGGGGGGTGATGATGTGCAGTCAGTGCTGGTATTGAAATCTCACTGACTCCTTCCGCACTCCTTGTCAATTCCCGACTTTGTCAAATCAACTATCGTGAATCTTTGATGTGGGTTGGCCCTTTAGGAACTCAGAGAAACAAGACAGACAGACCTGTTTCATCCCAGAAACCTCCCAGTTCCTGAGCCCTAGCCCTGGAAGTCTCAAAGCCATCACATCCAGAAATCTCTCTAGTCCCTGCTAGTGGTGAACTCACTTCGTCTTCCCCAGGACCACTAATTATTTCTCCATGTTTTCCTGTGAGATCTGAGGCCAGCTTTCTTCTTCCTCCCTCTGGCCTCTCCACGAACGATCTCCATTCTCTAGACAACATGTCTAGAACCGAATCTTATAGGCACCGAGAGAGTGTGTCTTGAGGGCAGTTGGCGTTTCTAGGACACGAGTGACATCACAAAATTCCGAGAGCTCTCTGGGATACCGTGGAATTTCCAGAGAAGGGACTGCTGATGTCGTGAGGCACAGCCTTTACCTCCTTGCTGATATTTCTCCCCGAACTGACCGACCGACCGACCGACCGACCAACCGGAACCTGAGGTTTCCTTTCCAGGAGTCTCTCCTCCGACACAGAGGGAGCCATTCAGGATTTCCTCCTTCCAAAACCAGAAATTTCTCTCTGCTTCATTAATATCTTCTCACTACTTCCTGAACCCATGGGGAGTTAGTTAGTTGAACACTCACTTTTTTCATGAATGACCCTTCCTCCCTCTCCTGAACATCTCATATTACTGATTCATACTCAGTAAAACAGTAATATGAGAAATTAGGCCAGGAGGACATGGAAGAAGAGGGTTGAGTCTTCTGAAGTGAACAAGCACTTAGGGAAGGCTAAACTTAAGGGAATTTGACTCTGAGTGGCAAGACATGAATAGCTGCTGCCAAGGCACAGATACAGGCACCAACTGGGCCCTCGGCATCCTCCTGCATCATCAGAGCTGTGTGGGAAACTCAGCCCAAAGGAGGGGCCGTGTTCAAAGGGAGAGGGCATTTTCGAGGACAGCACTTTTTTCTTTTTCTTCTTTCTTTCTTTCTTTCTTTCTTTTTTTTTTTCGAGACAGGGTTGTTCTGTAGTTTTTTTTTTTTTGGAGCCTGTCCTGGAACTAGCTCTTGTAGACCAGGCTGGTCTTGAACTCACATGCTTTCTTTTTTTTTCTATTGGATATTTTTGACTTCTTTATCAAAGATCAGGTGTTCGAAGATGTGTGGATCGATATCCGGGTCTTCTATTCGGTTCCATTGGTCCTCCTGTCTGTTCTTATGCCAGGACCAGGCTGTTTTCAGAACTGTAGCTTACAGAGTGTTCTTGCAGGTGGGGCACAGAAGAGGTTAATTACGGTACCTTAGTTCTTCTGCTTTTCTAGCAGACCGGAGCCCAGCTGACAGGAATCCAGTAGAGATGGTGTCAAGGTTCACACTGACACTAACAGCTGTAACTTGAGCAGGATTTGTGATCCACATGAAATTTGCAATGAATTGCAGCAAATCTGTGACACTCTAACTTGCTCAGGCTCAGTATCTGAACATACAGATGTTTGCAATGATCACTGGCTTCAGGATTTTTTTTTTGTTGTTGTTGTTGTTGTTTTGTTTTTCCACGAGACAGGGTTTCCCTGTAGCTGAAGTTTAACGGCCTGGTGTTTTTGTGACTTACTGCTTCAAAGAACTTCTCCATTTCTTTATCCCTAAGGGAAAAGAAATATAATCACTAAATACATTTAAGTGTCTTTCAACCATTTTAGATCCCTCTGTTGAGAGTTCTCTGTTTAGGTCTGTACTCCATTTTTTAAAATTGGATTATTTGTTCTTTGGATGACCAATTTCTCGACTTCTTTGTGTATTTTGGAGATTAGTGAAGATCTTTTCCCATTCTGTAAGGCCGTCGTTTTGTCTTGTTGGCCATGTTCTTTGCTTTACAGAAGCTTTTCAGTTTCAGGAGGTCTCACTTATTAATTGTTTCTCTCAGTGTCTGTTTTTTTTTCTTTTTTTTTTCTTTTTTCTTTCTTTTTTTTTCTTTTTTTTCTTTTTTTCTTTTTTTCTTTTTTTTTCTTCTTCTTCTTTTCTTTTTTTTTCTTTTTTTTCTCTCTTTAGTTTTTTTCTTTGTTCTTTTTTTTTGTTTTGTTTTTCTTTTTTTTTTCTTTTTTCTTTTTTTTCTTTTTCTCTCAGTGTCTGTGCTACTGGGGTTCTATTTAGCAAGCGTTCTCCTGTGCCAATGTGTTCAAGTGCATTTGATATTTTTATTTTTATATTCTTTTATTGTGGATGAAGTCAATTATTTGAAATCTCAAATATTTTTATTGTTATTATCTCTCTATTTGTTTGCTTATTTGTGGTTGTTCACCAACTTGACTATCTAGAGGAAGTAAAAGTCGTAACAAGGTTTCCGTAGGTGAACCTGCGGAAGGATCATTAACGTGAGAGAGCAGCGGCGGCGGCTCTGCCCGCCCGCTCGCCTGCCTCGCCCGAGTTCTCGCCGGGAGGCGCGCTCCCCGGGTCGCACGTGTGTTGTGCGCACGGAAGTGTGCGTGCGCACGGGCGCGCGTTGCGGTCGTGAGAGAGAGGTCGAGAGACGGGGAAGGGGGACGGGCGCCGGCTCGCCCGCCCTCCTCGCCCTGTCCGAGGACCCGTGTCTGGCTCTGCCGCTGGCGGCTCACGGCGGACGGCGGCTCTCTTCCCGCTCTCGCTCTCCTCCATCCACTCCCGCTGCTTGCCTCACCGCACCGCAGCGGCCCGCGGGTGTGTCCCCTCTTTCCCGGGCGCGCGCCTTTCCCTCTCCATCCCTCTTCCCGGGGGAGGATGGGCGAGGGTCTGGCGGCGCCCCGGGCCCCCTCTCGCCGCCGACCTCCGCTCGCGCGACGTGGCGCCGCGGCGCGCCTGTCGGGGAGGCGGCGGAGGTTGGGCGCACTTTTTTTTCCCCCCTCTCCACCTCCTTCTCCAAAGGACCGGGGTAGACCAGTAGGCCCTCCCACCGGGCGGGAGGCCATTTTTTCCCCCGGGGATGCGGCGGGTCGACCAGATGTCCCGCTGGACTCTTTTTTTTTTTTTTTTTTTTTTAATGTATAATATATATTATATCTTCCTAGACCTGACGGGTCGACCAGTTGTCTCTGTGCACTTCCTTTTTTTTGACGGACTGGCAGCGGGTCGACCAGTTGTCCGATTAAATATTTGGCCTTAAAATGCTAAGTACCGGGGTCGACCAGTTGGCCTTGTGAACTTGGGTCGACCAGTTGTCTTTTTCCATGTCTTGATTGAATGATGTCATTCTTCAATGTGTTGGTGGTTAGTTTATCTCTTTTGTTCTCTATGCCAACACGCCCCACTCACCAAACACTTTTTTTTAAATTTATTTATTTACTTATTTTTATTTTACTTTTTTATTATTTATTTATTTATTTATTTATTTATACATCCATCCATCCATCCATACATACATACATACATCCTGTCTATCTGTCCAGATGGGGCAGGGGTAGAAGGGGCTAGCTATGAGAGGAAGGTGCTCGGTGGGCATCCAGTTGTAAATAAGGCTGGGAATAAATAGCTGAATATTAATTCATTTGAGTAATATTAAAACTGTTCAAGTAGAAAACAATTGCTTTCTTTTCTGTTTGCCCAGAGATCTGACTGACTGCAACTTGGAAAGAAGACGGCCCTGCTGGACAGAGACTCCCTCCTGCTTTGGGTGGGTGGGGCGGCTGAGTGAACGTGGGTGGGTCGACCAGTTTACATGTTTATTTCCACGTTTTGTCTTTTATGGATTGAATGGATGTGTCTCATTTTTTTTTTCACGATTGCTTGCTTGCTTGCTTACTTACTTACTTACTTACTTATCTGTTCAGCCCATCTCATTTACTTACTTCTTTAAAAAAAATGACCCACCTAGTTATTTACTTACTTACTTACTTGTTCATTCATTCCTTCACTTCCTTATCTTCTTTCATATATCTGTTTATTTATCTGCTGATTTAGCGTGACTCATTTACTTATTGAATGTTTCAATTATTATTTAGTTTTATTCATTTATTCATTCTTTATGTCTATTTTTATGTATGTATTTACTTACTTTCTTAATTTTTTTTTTACTTTTTAAAATTTACTTAAATTTTTTCTTTCTTTGGGAATGTAGATTCTTTCTTTCTTCCTTTCTTCCTTTCTTCCTTTCTTCCTTTCTTTCCTTCTTTCTGTCTCCTGACTGTCACTGGCTAAGAAAATGGTGGCCTCCATGTCACTGGTCAGCGTAGCAGCTCCTAAAATGGAATTTGATGAAGGGATACATAGATAGATAGATAGATAGATAGATAGATAGATAGATAGATAGATAGATAGATAGATGGGATGCGCACACGCTCACACACACACACACACACACACACACACACACACACACATATGCACGCACGTGCATGACATGTACAGATGGGGGGGCGATTCCAATGTTTTCAGAGGAAGGTGCTCGCTGGTAATAATAAATGTGCTGGTAAATAAGGCTGGAAATAGCTGAATATTAAATCATTAAAACTCTTCAAATAAATAAAAAGCAATTCCATTTCTCTCTCTCTCTCTTTCTCACCATATACCAGCATATCTGAACTGACTGCAACATACAAAAGAAGAAGAAACACGGAAAGAAGACATCCCTGCTGGACAGGATCTGAGATGAGAATAAATTCATCGAATGGCTGCCAACAGCATTTCATTGAGAAGAGATTCCACATTTTATGCTGTACAGTTACTTAGTTAGATAGATAGATAAAGAGAGGCCTGTGAACTGGGGTGGGCTGTGGCTTCTCAGGTCACCTCAGGTCAGGGAGGGGCTGAGGAGTGTCCCATTGGCCTTGACAATAGGCAGGAGTCAGAGGTTAATGTCAGGGCAGGGCCTGAGAGTTCCTCAAAGGGAATGAATGGAGACCCTTGCTTACCTAAGAAATGCCTGACCTTGGAAAAGGACTTGTGGAAAGCGGGCCCTTGAAACTGTGGTTTCACGTCTTACTAGAAAGCTCCCTCTTGGAAGGGAAAGTCATCGTGATATCTTACTCTTTTCCCAAGGATACCCTACCTACCCTTCTGATCATTCTTACTGAATTAAGTCTTCCACTGCAAATAAATAAATAAATAAATAATAAATGAAGTGGGTGAGTGAGTGAGTGAGTGAGTAAGTAAGTAAGTAAGTAAGTAAACAAGCAAATACGTGGATGGACAAATAAATACAAAGTTTGCTGTTGTTGACTGACTTTTGATTTCATAATGAATCTCTCTCTCTCTCTCTCTCTCTCACACACACACACACACACACACACACACACACACACACTAAATATACAATAAAAGGAAGCATAACACCTTTACTCAGGGGGCAGAGTGAACTCTGAAAGTTTTCCAGGCGGGGGGGGGGGAGAGACAGAATATAAGAACAAAATGAGAAACAAGGAAAAATAGTGTTGGCTGGCTGGCCGGCTTTCAGTTCCCTGACAGAAATGAGCACATTGTGGAGGAAACACAAAGTTGTTACACTATGTGGGTGTGATGAGGAGAGATTGTGAGTGAGTGTCCTGTCAGAACAAAGTTAGTCCCATAGTTGATGAAATTCATTATCCCAAAACTTCAGCAGAATATATCCCAAGTTTGCAAATGTGTGATCAGCTTGTGACAGGTTGGGCTGGAGATGCTGAGAACTGGGGAGCCCTCAATGCAAGAGCAGACACTCATTCCCATGAAGAGGGAGAGAGGGAGGGAGGGAGGGAGGGAGGGAGGGATCATTCATTCCTATACTCAAGTTTAAAGAAAGATGAGTGGCTATCTATGGAGAGACCACTCACAGATATGAAAAATCATTTCCTAAAAATCAAATTTCTCAGTCAGTATGCAACTGCTATGGTGCTTCTCCTAGATAGAGCAAAACACACAAACAAACTGATTCCTTGATCTAGAGCCACAGTGCACATGCTGTGGAAAAGGGGACATGGCCAACTTGAATCACAATATTCATCAGAGCATGAAAAGAGCGTAAAAAGGACACAGAGGAGAGATAATTGTGGTCCTTCCTTCCTCCCTCCCTCCCTCCCTCCCTCCCTCCTTCCCTCAGGAAGTGACTGACAGATGAGACTTTGTCCAAGCAGGTTCTGTCTGAAATACCAGACTTGAGTTTCCCCCTCTGTGGGTATTAGCTAATCAGTCCTCCCTTCTTTCTGTAGGAAGGTGGTGCATGTCTCTCAGAACTTACCTGGTTTCCTCTGCACCAGGTGAACCAGGGAAAAGCTTTCTAAGCCTTATTCAGACCCATAGAGGCTGCGCTGTGTGTGACTTCAGAGACCTCAGGGAGTATAGGGGTGGGTGGGTGCTTGATGCTTCAGACTCATGTCATTGAAGGACATAACATAGTCTGGATTCACAGAGATTCACAACACAGAGCCATTGTCACTTACTAACAGCTCAGGACACCCAGAGCTAACAAGAAATTGCAGTCTCAGCCGGGCTTTAATCACAGCACACACACAGATCTCTGTGAATTCAAAGATGGCCTGATTTACAGAGTGAGTTTTAGGACAGCCCAAGATACAAAAAGAAACCCTTTCTTGAAAAACAAAGCAAAACAGCAAAAGAAAGAAAGACAAGGAAAAAGAAAAAAATGGCAGTCTCTTTCCACTCTCTCCTCCATTGGCTCTTAAAGAGCTCTCAAGCTGAACTGGAGACCATGGTGTCACTCAAAACTGGGAAGCCAGAAACCTTAGGGGGGTCACAGGAGTCGGACTGACTGCAGCACTTGATGCCTCAACCCTGCTAATGGCTGTGATATAAGGCATGGTAAAATACGGGCTTTGGCAGAGCACTACTCCCCTTTCTCTATTATTATTGCTACACAACGAAAAGGACCGGGGGGGGGGGTGATGATGTGCAGTCAGTGCTGGTATTGAAATCTCACTGACTCCTTCCGCACTCCTTGTCAATTCCCGACTTTGTCAAATCAACTATCGTGAATCTTTGATGTGGGTTGGCCCTTTAGGAACTCAGAGAAACAAGACAGACAGACCTGTTTCATCCCAGAAACCTCCCAGTTCCTGAGCCCTAGCCCTGGAAGTCTCAAAGCCATCACATCCAGAAATCTCTCTAGTCCCTGCTAGTGGTGAACTCACTTCGTCTTCCCCAGGACCACTAATTATTTCTCCATGTTTTCCTGTGAGATCTGAGGCCAGCTTTCTTCTTCCTCCCTCTGGCCTCTCCACGAACGATCTCCATTCTCTAGACAACATGTCTAGAACCGAATCTTATAGGCACCGAGAGAGTGTGTCTTGAGGGCAGTTGGCGTTTCTAGGACACGAGTGACATCACAAAATTCCGAGAGCTCTCTGGGATACCGTGGAATTTCCAGAGAAGGGACTGCTGATGTCGTGAGGCACGGCCTTTACCTCCTTGCTGATATTTCTCCCCGAACTGACCGACCGACCGACCGACCGACCAACCGGAACCTGAGGTTTCCTTTCCAGGAGTCTCTCCTCCGACACAGAGGGAGCCATTCAGGATTTCCTCCTTCCAAAACCAGAAATTTCTCTCTGCTTCATTAATATCTTCTCACTACTTCCTGAACCCATGGGGAGTTAGTTAGTTGAACACTCACTTTTTTCATGAATGACCCTTCCTCCCTCTCCTGAACATCTCATATTACTGATTCATACTCAGTAAAACAGTAATATGAGAAATTAGGCCAGGAGGACATGGAAGAAGAGGGTTGAGTCTTCTGAAGTGAACAAGCACTTAGGGAAGGCTAAACTTAAGGGAATTTGACTCTGAGTGGCAAGACATGAATAGCTGCTGCCAAGGCACAGATACAGGCACCAACTGGGCCCTCGGCATCCTCCTGCATCATCAGAGCTGTGTGGGAAACTCAGCCCAAAGGAGGGGCCGTGTTCAAAGGGAGAGGGCATTTTCGAGGACAGCACTTTTTTCTTTTTCTTCTTTCTTTCTTTCTTTCTTTCTTTTTTTTTTTCGAGACAGGGTTGTTCTGTAGTTTTTTTTTTTTTTGGAGCCTGTCCTGGAACTAGCTCTTGTAGACCAGGCTGGTCTTGAACTCACATGCTTTCTTTTTTTTTCTATTGGATATTTTTGACTTCTTTATCAAAGATCAGGTGTTCGAAGATGTGTGGATCGATATCCGGGTCTTCTATTCGGTTCCATTGGTCCTCCTGTCTGTTCTTATGCCAGGACCAGGCTGTTTTCAGAACTGTAGCTTACAGAGTGTTCTTGCAGGTGGGGCACAGAAGAGGTTAATTACGGTACCTTAGTTCTTCTGCTTTTCTAGCAGACCGGAGCCCAGCTGACAGGAATCCAGTAGAGATGGTGTCAAGGTTCACACTGACACTAACAGCTGTAACTTGAGCAGGATTTGTGATCCACATGAAATTTGCAATGAATTGCAGCAAATCTGTGACACTCTAACTTGCTCAGGCTCAGTATCTGAACATACAGATGTTTGCAATGATCACTGGCTTCAGGATTTTTTTTTTGTTGTTGTTGTTGTTGTTTTGTTTTTCCACGAGACAGGGTTTCCCTGTAGCTGAAGTTTAACGGCCTGGTGTTTTTGTGACTTACTGCTTCAAAGAACTTCTCCATTTCTTTATCCCTAAGGGAAAAGAAATATAATCACTAAATACATTTAAGTGTCTTTCAACCATTTTAGATCCCTCTGTTGAGAGTTCTCTGTTTAGGTCTGTACTCCATTTTTTAAAATTGGATTATTTGTTCTTTGGATGACCAATTTCTCGACTTCTTTGTGTATTTTGGAGATTAGTGAAGATCTTTTCCCATTCTGTAAGGCCGTCGTTTTGTCTTGTTGGCCATGTTCTTTGCTTTACAGAAGCTTTTCAGTTTCAGGAGGTCTCACTTATTAATTGTTTCTCTCAGTGTCTGTTTTTTTTTCTTTTTTTTTTCTTTTTTCTTTCTTTTTTTTTCTTTTTTTTCTTTTTTTCTTTTTTTCTTTTTTTTCTTCTTCTTCTTTTCTTTTTTTTTCTTTTTTTCTCTCTTTAGTTTTTTTCTTTGTTCTTTTTTTTTGTTTTGTTTTTCTTTTTTTTTCTTTTTTCTTTTTTTTCTTTTTCTCTCAGTGTCTGTGCTACTGGGGTTCTATTTAGCAAGCGTTCTCCTGTGCCAATGTGTTCAAGTGCATTTGATATTTTTATTTTTATATTCTTTTATTGTGGATGAAGTCAATTATTTGAACTCTCAAATATTTTTATTGTTATTATCTCTCTATTTGTTTGCTTATTTGTGGTTGTTCACCAACTTGACTATCTAGAGGAAGTAAAAGTCGTAACAAGGTTTCCGTAGGTGAACCTGCGGAAGGATCATTAACGTGAGAGAGCAGCGGCGGCGGCTCTGCCCGCCCGCTCGCCTGCCTCGCCCGAGTTCTCGCCGGGAGGCGCGCTCCCCGGGTCGCACGTGTGTTGTGCGCACGGAAGTGTGCGTGCGCACGGGCGCGCGTGGCGGTCGTGAGAGAGAGGTCGAGAGACGGGGAAGGGGGACGGGCGCCGGCTCGCCCGCCCTCCTCGCCCCGTCCGAGGACCCGTGTCTGGCTCTGCCGCTGGCGGCTCACAGCGGACGGTGGCTCTCTTCCCGCTCTCGCTCTCCTCCATCCACTCCCGCTGCTTGCCTCACCGCACCGCAGCGGCCCGCGGGTGTGTCCCCTCTTTCCCGGGCGCGCGCCTTTCCCTCTCCATCCCTCTTCCCGGGGGAGGATGGGCGAGGGTCTGGCGGCGCCCCGGGCCCCCTCTCGCCGCCGACCTCCGCTCGCGCGACGTGGCGCCGCGGCGCGCCTGTCGGGGAGGCGGCGGAGGTTGGGCGCACTTTTTTTTCCCCCCTCTCCACCTCCTTCTCCAAAGGACCGGGGTAGACCAGTAGGCCCTCCCACCGGGCGGGAGGCCATTTTTTCCCCCGGGGATGCGGCGGGTCGACCAGATGTCCCGCTGGACTCTTTTTTTTTTTTTTTTTTTTTAATGTATAATATATATTATATCTTCCTAGACCTGACGGGTCGACCAGTTGTCTCTGTGCACTTCCTTTTTTTTGACGGACTGGCAGCGGGTCGACCAGTTGTCCGATTAAATATTTGGCCTTAAAATGCTAAGTACCGGGGTCGACCAGTTGGCCTTGTGAACTTGGGTCGACCAGTTGTCTTTTTCCATGTCTTGATTGAATGATGTCATTCTTCAATGTGTTGGTGGTTAGTTTATCTCTTTTGTTCTCTATGCCAACACGCCCCACTCACCAAACACTTTTTTTTAAATTTATTTATTTACTTATTTTTATTTTACTTTTTTATTATTTATTTATTTATACATACATACATACATCCTGTCTATCTGTCCAGATGGGGCAGGGGTAGAAGGGGCTAGCTATGAGAGGAAGGTGCTCGGTGGGCATCCAGTTGTAAATAAGGCTGGGAATAAATAGCTGAATATTAATTCATTTGAGTAATATTAAAACTGTTCAAGTAGAAAACAATTGCTTTCTTTTTCTGTTTGCCCAGAGATCTGACTGACTGCAACTTGGAAAGAAGACGGCCCTGCTGGACAGAGACCTCCCTCCTGCTTTGGGTGGGTCGACCAGTTTACATGTTTATTTCCACGTTTTGTCTTTTATGGATTGAATGGATGTGTCTCTCTCTCTTTTTTTTTTTTTTTTTGGTTTTTCGAGACAGGGTTTCTCTGTGGCTTTGGAGCCTGTCCTGGAACTAGCACTGTAGACCAGGCTGGTCTCGAACTCACAGAGATCCGCCTACCTCTGCCTCCCGAGTACTGGGATTAAAGGCGTGCGCCACCATCGCCCGGCTCTCATTTTTTTTTTCACGATTGCTTGCTTGCTTGCTTGCTTACTTACTTACTTACTTACTATCTGTTCAGCCCATCTCATTTACTTACTTCTTTAAAAAAAATGACCCACCTAGTTATTTACTTACTTACTTACTTACTTGTTCATTCATTCCTTCACTTCCTTATCTTCTTTCATATATCTGTTTATTTATCTGCTGATTTAGCGTGACTCATTTACTTATTGAATGTTTCAATTATTATTTAGTTTTATTCATTTATTCATTCTTTATGTCTATTTTTATGTATGTATTTACTTACTTTCTTAATTTTTTTTTACTTTTTAAAATTTACTTAATTTTTTTCTTTCTTTGGGAATGTAGATTCTTTCTTCCTTTCTTCCTTTCTTTCCTTCTTTCTGTCTCCTGACTGTCACTGGCTAAGAAAATGGTGGCCTCCATGTCACTGGTCAACATAGCAGCTCCTAAAATGGAATTTGATGAAGGGATACATAGATAGATAGATAAATAGATAGATAGATAGATAGATAGATAGATAGATAGATAGATAGATAGATGGGATGCGCACACGCTCACACACACACACACACACACATATGCACGCACGTGCATGACATGTACAGATGGGGGGCGATTCCAATGTTTTCAGAGGAAGGTGCTCGCTGGTAATAATAAATGTGCTGGTAAATAAGGCTGGAAATAGCTGAATATTAAATCATTAAAACTCTTCAAATAAATAAAAAGCAATTCCATTTCTCTCTCTCTCTCTTTCTCACCATATACCAGCACATCTGAACTGACTGCAACATACAAAAGAAGAAGAAACACGGAAAGAAGACATCCCTGCTGGACAGGATCTGAGATGAGAATAAATTCATCGAATGGCTGCCAACAGCATTTCATTGAGAAGAGATTCCACATTTTATGCTGTACAGTTACTTAGTTAGATAGATAGATAAAGAGAGGCCTGTGAACTGGGGTGGGCTGTGGCTTCTCAGGTCACCTCAGGTCAGGGAGGGGCTGAGGAGTGTCCCATTGGCCTTGACAATAGGCAGGAGTCAGAGGTTAATGTCAGGGTAGGGCCTGAGAGTTCCTCAAAGGGAATGAATGGAGACCCTTGCTTACCTAAGAAATGCCTGACCTTGGAAAAGGACTTGTGGAAAGCGGGCCCTTGAAACTGTGGTTTCACATCTTACTAGAAAGCTCCCTCTTGGAAGGGAAAGTCATCGTGATATCTTACTCTTTTCCCAAGGATACCCTACCTACCCTTCTGATCATTCTTACTGAATTAAGTCTTCCACTGCAAATAAATAAATAAATAAATAATAAATGAAGTGGGTGAGTGAGCGAGTGAGTGAGTAAGTAAGTAAGTAAGTAAGTAAACAAGCAAATACGTGGATGGACAAATAAATACAAAGTTTGCTGTTGTTGACTGACTTTTGATTTCATAATGAATCTCTCTCTCTCTCTCTCTCTCTCACACACACACACACACACACACACACACACACACACACACTAAATATACAATAAAAGGAAGCATAACACCTTTACTCAGGGGGCAGAGTGAACTCTGAAAGTTTTCCAGGCGGGGGGGGGGGGAGAGACAGAATATAAGAACAAAATGAGAAACAAGGAAAAATAGTGTTGGCTGGCTGGCCGGCTTTCAGTTCCCTGACAGAAATGAGCACATTGTGGAGGAAACACAAAGTTGTTACACTATGTGGGTGTGATGAGGAGAGATTGTGAGTGAGTGTCCTGTCAGAACAAAGTTAGTCCCATAGTTGATGAAATTCATTATCCCAAAACTTCAGCAGAATATATCCCAAGTTTGCAAATGTGTGATCAGCTTGTGACAGGTTGGGCTGGAGATGCTGAGAACTGGGGAGCCCTCAATGCAAGAGCAGACACTCATTCCCATGAAGAGGGAGAGAGGGAGGGAGGGAGGGAGGGAGGGATCATTCATTCCTATACTCAAGTTTAAAGAAAGATGAGTGGCTATCTATGGAGAGACCACTCACAGATATGAAAAATCATTTCCTAAAAATCAAATTTCTCAGTCAGTATGCAACTGCTATGGTGCTTCTCCTAGATAGAGCAAAACACACAAACAAACTGATTCCTTGATCTAGAGCCACAGTGCACATGCTGTGGAAAAGGGGACATGGCCAACTTGAATCACAATATTCATCAGAGCATGAAAAGAGCGTAAAAAGGACACAGAGGAGAGATAATTGTGGTCCTTCCTTCCTCCCTCCCTCCCTCCCTCCCTCCCTCCCTCCTTCCCTCAGGAAGTGACTGACAGATGAGACTTTGTCCAAGCAGGTTCTGTCTGAAATACCAGACTTGAGTTTCCCCCTCTGTGGGTATTAGCTAATCAGTCCTCCCTTCTTTCTGTAGGAAGGTGGTGCATGTCTCTCAGAACTTACCTGGTTTCCTCTGCACCAGGTGAACCAGGGAAAAGCTTTCTAAGCCTTATTCAGACCCATAGAGGCTGCGCTGTGTGTGACTTCAGAGACCTCAGGGAGTATAGGGGTGGGTGGGTGCTTGATGCTTCAGACTCATGTCATTGAAGGACATAACATAGTCTGGATTCACAGAGATTCACAACACAGAGCCATTGTCACTTACTAACAGCTCAGGACACCCAGAGCTAACAAGAAATTGCAGTCTCAGCCGGGCTTTAATCACAGCACACACACAGATCTCTGTGAATTCAAAGATGGCCTGATTTACAGAGTGAGTTTTAGGACAGCCCAAGATACAAAAAGAAACCCTTTCTTGAAAAACAAAGCAAAACAGCAAAAGAAAGAAAGACAAGGAAAAAGAAAAAAATGGCAGTCTCTTTCCACTCTCTCCTCCATTGGCTCTTAAAGAGCTCTCAAGCTGAACTGGAGACCATGGTGTCACTCAAAACTGGGAAGCCAGAAACCTTAGGGGGGTCACAGGAGTCGGACTGACTGCAGCACTTGATGCCTCAACCCTGCTAATGGCTGTGATATAAGGCATGGTAAAATACGGGCTTTGGCAGAGCACTACTCCCCTTTCTCTATTATTATTGCTACACAACGAAAAGGACCGGGGGGGGGTGATGATGTGCAGTCAGTGCTGGTATTGAAATCTCACTGACTCCTTCCGCACTCCTTGTCAATTCCCGACTTTGTCAAATCAACTATCGTGAATCTTTGATGTGGGTTGGCCCTTTAGGAACTCAGAGAAACAAGACAGACAGACCTGTGTCATCCCAGAAACCTCCCAGTTCCTGAGCCCTAGCCCTGGAAGTCTCAAAGCCATCACATCCAGAAATCTCTCTAGTCCCTGCTAGTGGTGAACTCACTTCGTCTTCCCCAGGACCACTAATTATTTCTCCATGTTTTCCTGTGAGATCTGAGGCCAGCTTTCTTCTTCCTCCCTCTGGCCTCTCCACGAACGATCTCCATTCTCTAGACAACATGTCTAGAACCGAATCTTATAGGCACCGAGAGAGTGTGTCTTGAGGGCAGTTGGCGTTTCTAGGACACGAGTGACATCACAAAATTCCGAGAGCTCTCTGGGATACCGTGGAATTTCCAGAGAAGGGACTGCTGATGTCGTGAGGCACGGCCTTTACCTCCTTGCTGATATTTCTCCCCGAACTGACCGACCGACCGACCGACCGACCAACCGGAACCTGAGGTTTCCTTTCCAGGAGTCTCTCCTCCGACACAGAGGGAGCCATTCAGGATTTCCTCCTTCCAAAACCAGAAATTTCTCTCTGCTTCATTAATATCTTCTCACTACTTCCTGAACCCATGGGGAGTTAGTTAGTTGAACACTCACTTTTTTCATGAATGACCCTTCCTCCCTCTCCTGAACATCTCATATTACTGATTCATACTCAGTAAAACAGTAATATGAGAAATTAGGCCAGGAGGACATGGAAGATGAGGGTTGAGTCTTCTGAAGTGAACAAGCACTTAGGGAAGGCTAAACTTAAGGGAATTTGACTCTGAGTGGCAAGACATGAATAGCTGCTGCCAAGGCACAGATACAGGCACCAACTGGGCCCTCGGCATCCTCCTGCATCATCAGAGCTGTGTGGGAAACTCAGCCCAAAGGAGGGGCCGTGTTCAAAGGGAGAGGGCATTTTCGAGGACAGCACTTTTTTCTTTTTCTTCTTTCTTTCTTTCTTTCTTTCTTTCTTTTTTTTTTTCGAGACAGGGTTGTTCTGTAGTTTTTTTTTTTTTTGGAGCCTGTCCTGGAACTAGCTCTTGTAGACCAGGCTGGTCTTGAACTCACATGCTTTCTTTTTTTTTCTATTGGATATTTTTGACTTCTTTATCAAAGATCAGGTGTTCGAAGATGTGTGGATCGATATCCGGGTCTTCTATTCGGTTCCATTGGTCCTCCTGTCTGTTCTTATGCCAGGACCAGGCTGTTTTCAGAACTGTAGCTTACAGAGTGTTCTTGCAGGTGGGGCACAGAAGAGGTTAATTACGGTACCTTAGTTCTTCTGCTTTTCTAGCAGACCGGAGCCCAGCTGACAGGAATCCAGTAGAGATGGTGTCAAGGTTCACACTGACACTAACAGCTGTAACTTGAGCAGGATTTGTGATCCACATGAAATTTGCAATGAATTGCAGCAAATCTGTGACACTCTAACGTGCTCAGGCTCAGTATCTGAACATACAGATGTTTGCAATGATCACTGGCTTCAGGATTTTTTTTTTGTTGTTGTTGTTGTTGTTTTGTTTTTCCACGAGACAGGGTTTCCCTGTAGCTGAAGTTTAACGGCCTGGTGTTTTTGTGACTTACTGCTTCAAAGAACTTCTCCATTTCTTTATCCCTAAGGGAAAAGAAATATAATCACTAAATACATTTAAGTGTCTTTCAACCATTTTAGATCCCTCTGTTGAGAGTTCTCTGTTTAGGTCTGTACTCCATTTTTTAAAATTGGATTATTTGTTCTTTGGATGACCAATTTCTCGACTTCTTTGTGTATTTTGGAGATTAGTGAAGATCTTTTCCCATTCTGTAAGGCCGTCGTTTTGTCTTGTTGGCCATGTTCTTTGCTTTACAGAAGCTTTTCAGTTTCAGGAGGTCTCACTTATTAATTGTTTCTCTCAGTGTCTGTTTTTTTTTTCTTTTTTTTTCTTTTTTCTTTCTTTTTTTTTCTTTTTTTTCTTTTTTTCTTTTTTTCTTTTTTTTCTTCTTCTTCTTTTCTTTTTTTTTCTTTTTTTTCTCTCTTTAGTTTTTTTCTTTGTTCTTTTTTTTTGTTTTGTTTTTCTTTTTTTTTTCTTTTTTCTTTTTTTTCTTTTTCTCTCAGTGTCTGTGCTACTGGGGTTCTATTTAGCAAGCGTTCTCCTGTGCCAATGTGTTCAAGTGCATTTGATATTTTTATTTTTATATTCTTTTATTGTGGATGAAGTCAATTATTTGAACTCTCAAATATTTTTATTGTTATTATCTCTCTATTTGTTTGCTTATTTGTGGTTGTTCACCAACTTGACTATCTAGAGGAAGTAAAAGTCGTAACAAGGTTTCCGTAGGTGAACCTGCGGAAGGATCATTAACGTGAGAGAGCAGCGGCGGCGGCTCTGCCCGCCCGCTCGCCTGCCTCGCCCGAGTTCTCGCCGGGAGGCGCGCTCCCCGGGTCGCACGTGTGTTGTGCGCACGGAAGTGTGCGTGCGCACGGGCGCGCGTGGCGGTCGTGAGAGAGAGGTCGAGAGAGGGGGAAGGGGGACGGGCGCCGGCTCGCCCGCCCTCCTCGCCCCGTCCGAGGACCCGTGTCTGGCTCTGCCGCTGGTGGCTCACGGCGGACGGCGGCTCTCTTCCCGCTCTCGCTCTCCTCCATCCACTCCCGCTGCTTGCCTTACCGCACCGCAGCGGCCCGCGGGTGTGTCCCCTCTTTCCCGGGCGCGCGCCTTTCCCTCTCCATCCCTCTTCCCGGGGGAGGATGGGCGAGGGTCTGGCGGCGCCCCGGGCCCCCTCTCGCCGCCGACGTCCGCTCGCGCGCCGTGGCGCCGCGGCGCGCCTGTCGGGGAGGCGGTGGAGGTTGGGCGCACTTTTTTTTCCCCCCTCTCCACCTCCTTCTCCAAAGGACCGGGGTAGACCAGTAGTCCCTCCCACCGGGCGGGAGGCCATTTTTTTCCCCCGGGGATGCGGCGGGTCGACCAGATGTCCCGCTGGACTCTTTTTTTTTTTTTTTTTTTTTTTAATGTATAATATATATTATATCTTCCTAGACCTGACGGGTCGACCAGTTGTCTCTGTGCACTTCCTTTTTTTTGACGGACTGGCAGCGGGTCGACCAGTTGTCCGATTAAATATTTGGCCTTAAAATCCTAAGTACCGGGGTCGACCAGTTGGCCTTGTGAACTTGGGTCGACCAGTTGTCTTTTTCCATGTCTTGATTGACTGATGTCATTCTTCAATGTGTTGGTGGTTAGTTTATCTCTTTTGTTCTCTATGCCAACACGCCCCACTCACCAAACACTTTTTTTTTAAATTTATTTATTTACTTCTTTTTATTTTACTTTTTTATTATTTATTTATTTATTTATACATACATACATACATCCTGTCTATCTGTCCAGATGGGGCAGGGGTAGAAGGGGCTAGCTATGAGAGGAAGGTGCTCGGTGGGCATCCAGTTGTAAATAAGGCTGGGAATAAATAGCTGAATATTAATTCATTTGAGTAATATTAAAACTGTTCAAGTAGAAAACAATTGCTTTCTTTTTCTGTTTGCCCAGAGATCTGACTGACTGCAACTTGGAAAGAAGACGGCCCTGCTGGACAGAGACCTCCCTCCTGCTTTGGGTGGGTCGACCAGTTTACATGTTTATTTCCACGTTTTGTCTTTTATGGATTGAATGGATGTGTCTCTCTCTCTCTTTTTTTTTTTTTTTTTTTTGGTTTTTCGAGACAGGGTTTCTCTGTGGCTTTGGAGCCTGTCCTGGAACTAGCACTGTAGACCAGGCTGGTCTCGAACTCACAGAGATCTGCCTACCTCTGCCTCCCGAGTACTGGGATTAAAGGCGTGCGCCACCATCGCCCGGCTCTCATTTTTTTTTTCACGATTGCTTGCTTGCTTGCTTGCTTACTTACTTACTTACTTACTATCTGTTCAGCCCATCTCATTTACTTACTTCTTTAAAAAAAATGACCCACCTAGTTATTTACTTACTTACTTACTTACTTACTTGTTCATTCATTCCTTCACTTCCTTATCTTCTTTCATATATCTGTTTATTTATCTGCTGATTTAGCGTGACTCATTTACTTATTGAATGTTTCAATTATTATTTAGTTTTATTCATTTATTCATTCTTTATGTCTATTTTTATGTATGTATTTACTTACTTTCTTAATTTTTTTTTTACTTTTTAAAATTTACTTAATTTTTTTCTTTCTTTGGGAATGTAGATTCTTTCTTCCTTTCTTCCTTTCTTTCCTTCTTTCTGTCTCCTGACTGTCACTGGCTAAGAAAATGGTGGCCTCCATGTCACTGGTCAACATAGCAGCTCCTAAAATGGAATTTGATGAAGGGATACATAGATAGATAGATAAATAGATAGATAGATAGATAGATAGATAGATAGATAGATAGATAGATAGATAGATGGGATGCGCACACGCTCACACACACACACACACACACATATGCACGCACGTGCATGACATGTACAGATGGGGGGCGATTCCAATGTTTTCAGAGGAAGGTGCTCGCTGGTAATAATAAATGTGCTGGTAAATAAGGCTGGAAATAGCTGAATATTAAATCATTAAAACTCTTCAAATAAATAAAAAGCAATTCCATTTCTCTCTCTCTCTCTTTCTCACCATATACCAGCACATCTGAACTGACTGCAACATACAAAAGAAGAAGAAACACGGAAAGAAGACATCCCTGCTGGACAGGATCTGAGATGAGAATAAATTCATCGAATGGCTGCCAACAGCATTTCATTGAGAAGAGATTCCACATTTTATGCTGTACAGTTACTTAGTTAGATAGATAGATAAAGAGAGGCCTGTGAACTGGGGTGGGCTGTGGCTTCTCAGGTCACCTCAGGTCAGGGAGGGGCTGAGGAGTGTCCCATTGGCCTTGACAATAGGCAGGAGTCAGAGGTTAATGTCAGGGCAGGGCCTGAGAGTTCCTCAAAGGGAATGAATGGAGACCCTTGCTTACCTAAGAAATGCCTGACCTTGGAAAAGGACTTGTGGAAAGCGGGCCCTTGAAACTGTGGTTTCACGTCTTACTAGAAAGCTCCCTCTTGGAAGGGAAAGTCATCGTGATATCTTACTCTTTTCCCAAGGATACCCTACCTACCCTTCTGATCATTCTTACCGAATTAAGTCTTCCACTGCAAATAAATAAATACATAAATAATAAATGAAGTGGGTGAGTGAGTGAGTGAGTGAGTAAGTAAGTAAGTAAGTAAGTAAACAAGCAAATACGTGGATGGACAAATAAATACAAAGTTTGCTGTTGTTGACTGACTTTTGATTTCATAATGAATCTCTCTCTCTCTCTCTCTCTCTCTCTCTCACACACACACACACACACACACACTAAATATACAATAAAAGGAAGCATAACACCTTTACTCAGGGGGCAGAGTGAACTCTGAAAGTTTTCCAGGCGGGGGGGGGGGGGGAGAGACAGAATATAAGAACAAAATGAGAAACAAGGAAAAATAGTGTTGGCTGGCTGGCCGGCTTTCAGTTCCCTGACAGAAATGAGCACATTGTGGAGGAAACACAAAGTTGTTACACTATGTGGGTGTGATGAGGAGAGATTGTGAGTGAGTGTCCTGTCAGAACAAAGTTAGTCCCATAGTTGATGAAATTCATTATCCCAAAACTTCAGCAGAATATATCCCAAGTTTGCAAATGTGTGATCAGCTTGTGACAGGTTGGGCTGGAGATGCTGAGAACTGGGGAGCCCTCAATGCAAGAGCAGACACTCATTCCCATGAAGAGGGAGAGAGGGAGGGAGGGAGGGAGGGAGGGATCATTCATTCCTATACTCAAGTTTAAAGAAAGATGAGTGGCTATCTATGGAGAGACCACTCACAGATATGAAAAATCATTTCCTAAAAATCAAATTTCTCAGTCAGTATGCAACTGCTATGGTGCTTCTCCTAGATAGAGCAAAACACACAAACAAACTGATTCCTTGATCTAGAGCCACAGTGCCCATGCTGTGGAAAAGGGGACATGGCCAACTTGAATCACAATATTCATCAGAGCATGAAAAGAGCGTAAAAAGGACACAGAGGAGAGATAATTGTGGTCCTTCCTTCCTCCCTCCCTCCCTCCCTCCCTCCCTCCCTCCTTCCCTCAGGAAGTGACTGACAGATGAGACTTTGTCCAAGCAGGTTCTGTCTGAAATACCAGACTTGAGTTTCCCCCTCTGTGGGTATTAGCTAATCAGTCCTCCCTTCTTTCTGTAGGAAGGTGGTGCATGTCTCTCAGAACTTACCTGGTTTCCTCTGCACCAGGTGAACCAGGGAAAAGCTTTCTAAGCCTTATTCAGACCCATAGAGGCTGCGCTGTGTGTGACTTCAGAGACCTCAGGGAGTATAGGGGTGGGTGGGTGCTTGATGCTTCAGACTCATGTCATTGAAGGACATAACATAGTCTGGATTCACAGAGATTCACAACACAGAGCCATTGTCACTTACTAACAGCTCAGGACACCCAGAGCTAACAAGAAATTGCAGTCTCAGCCGGGCTTTAATCACAGCACACACACAGATCTCTGTGAATTCAAAGATGGCCTGATTTACAGAGTGAGTTTTAGGACAGCCCAAGATACAAAAAGAAACCCTTTCTTGAAAAACAAAGCAAAACAGCAAAAGAAAGAAAGACAAGGAAAAAGAAAAAAATGGCAGTCTCTTTCCACTCTCTCCTCCATTGGCTCTTAAAGAGCTCTCAAGCTGAACTGGAGACCATGGTGTCACTCAAAACTGGGAAGCCAGAAACCTTAGGGGGGTCACAGGAGTCGGACTGACTGCAGCACTTGATGCCTCAACCCTGCTAATGGCTGTGATATAAGGCATGGTAAAATACGGGCTTTGGCAGAGCACTACTCCCCTTTCTCTATTATTATTGCTACACAACGAAAAGGACCGGGGGGGGTGATGATGTGCAGTCAGTGCTGGTATTGAAATCTCACTGACTCCTTCCGCACTCCTTGTCAATTCCCGACTTTGTCAAATCAACTATCGTGAATCTTTGATGTGGGTTGGCCCTTTAGGAACTCAGAGAAACAAGACAGACAGACCTGTTTCATCCCAGAAACCTCCCAGTTCCTGAGCCCTAGCCCTGGAAGTCTCAAAGCCATCACATCCAGAAATCTCTCTAGTCCCTGCTAGTGGTGAACTCACTTCGTCTTCCCCAGGACCACTAATTATTTCTCCATGTTTTCCTGTGAGATCTGAGGCCAGCTTTCTTCTTCCTCCCTCTGGCCTCTCCACGAACGATCTCCATTCTCTAGACAACATGTCTAGAACCGAATCTTATAGGCACCGAGAGAGTGTGTCTTGAGGGCAGTTGGCGTTTCTAGGACACGAGTGACATCACAAAATTCCGAGAGCTCTCTGGGATACCGTGGAATTTCCAGAGAAGGGACTGCTGATGTCGTGAGGCACGGCCTTTACCTCCTTGCTGATATTTCTCCCCGAACTGACCGACCGACCGACCGACCGACCAACCGGAACCTGAGGTTTCCTTTCCAGGAGTCTCTCCTCCGACACAGAGGGAGCCATTCAGGATTTCCTCCTTCCAAAACCAGAAATTTCTCTCTGCTTCATTAATATCTTCTCACTACTTCCTGAACCCATGGGGAGTTAGTTAGTTGAACACTCACTTTTTTCATGAATGACCCTTCCTCCCTCTCCTGAACATCTCATATTACTGATTCATACTCAGTAAAACAGTAATATGAGAAATTAGGCCAGGAGGACATGGAAGATGAGGGTTGAGTCTTCTGAAGTGAACAAGCACTTAGGGAAGGCTAAACTTAAGGGAATTTGACTCTGAGTGGCAAGACATGAATAGCTGCTGCCAAGGCACAGATACAGGCACCAACTGGGCCCTCGGCATCCTCCTGCATCATCAGAGCTGTGTGGGAAACTCAGCCCAAAGGAGGGGCCGTGTTCAAAGGGAGAGGGCATTTTTGAGGACAGCACTGTTTTCTTTTTCTTCTTTCTTTCTTTCTTTCTTTCTTTTTTTTTTCGAGACAGGGTTGTTCTGTAGTTTTTTTTTTTTTTTTTGGAGCCTGTCCTGGAACTAGCTCTTGTAGACCAGGCTGGTCTTGAACTCACATGCTTTCTTTTTTTTCTATTGGATATTTTTGACTTCTTTATCAAAGATCAGGTGTTCGAAGATGTGTGGATCGATATCCGGGTCTTCTATTCGGTTCCATTGGTCCTCCTGTCTGTTCTTATGCCAGGACCAGGCTGTTTTCAGAACTGTAGCTTACAGAGTGTTCTTGCAGGTGGGGCACAGAAGAGGTTAATTACGGTACCTTAGTTCTTCTGCTTTTCTAGCAGACCGGAGCCCAGCTGACAGGAATCCAGTAGAGATGGTGTCAAGGTTCACACTGACACTAACAGCTGTAACTTGAGCAGGATTTGTGATCCACATGAAATTTGCAATGAATTGCAGCAAATCTGTGACACTCTAACTTGCTCAGGCTCAGTATCTGAACATACAGATGTTTGCAATGATCACTGGCTTCAGGATTTTTTTTTTTTTTTGTTGTTGTTGTTTTGTTTTTCCACGAGACAGGGTTTCCCTGTAGCTGAAGTTTAACGGCCTGGTATTTTTGTGACTTACTGCTTCAAAGAACTTCTCCATTTCTTTATCCCTAAGGGAAAAGAAATATAATCACTAAATACATTTAAGTGTCTTTCAACCATTTTAGATCCCTCTGTTGAGAGTTCTCTGTTTAGGTCTGTACTCCATTTTTTAAAATTGGATTATTTGTTCTTTGGATGACCAATTTCTCGACTTCTTTGTGTATTTTGGAGATTAGTGAAGATCTTTTCCCATTCTGTAAGGCCGTCGTTTTGTCTTGTTGGCCATGTTCTTTGCTTTACAGAAGCTTTTCAGTTTCAGGAGGTCTCACTTATTAATTGTTTCTCTCAGTGTCTGTTTTTTTTTCTTTTTTTTTCTTTTTTCTTTCTTTTTTTTTCTTTTTTTTCTTTTTTTCTTTTTTTCTTTTTTTTCTTCTTCTTCTTTTCTTTTTTTTCTTTTTTTTCTCTCTTTAGTTTTTTTCTTTGTTCTTTTTTTTGTTTTGTTTTTCTTTTTTTTTCTTTTTCTTTTTTTTCTTTTTCTCTCAGTGTCTGTGCTACTGGGGTTCTATTTAGCAAGCGTTCTCCTGTGCCAATGTGTTCAAGTGCATTTGATATTTTTATTTTTATATTCTTTTATTGTGGATGAAGTCAATTATTTGAACTCTCAAATATTTTTATTGTTATTATCTCTCTATTTGTTTGCTTATTTGTGGTTGTTCACCAACTTGACTATCTAGAAGAAGTAAAAGTCGTAACAAGGTTTCCGTAGGTGAACCTGCGGAAGGATCATTAACGTGAGAGAGCAGCGGCGGCGGCTCTGCCCGCCCGCTCGCCTGCCTCGCCCAAGTTCTCGCCGGGAGGCGCGCTCCCCGGGTCGCACGTGTGTTGTGCGCACGGAAGTGTGCGTGCGCACGGGCGCGCGTGGCGGTCGTGAGAGAGAGGTCGAGAGACGGGGAAGGGGGACGGGCGCCGGCTCGCCCGCCCTCCTCGCCCCGTCCGAGGACCCGTGTCTGGCTCTGCCGCTGGCGGCTCACGGCAGACGGCGGCTCTCTTCCCGCTCTCGCTCTCCTCCGTCCACTCCCGCTGCTTGCCTCACCGCACCGCAGCGGCCCGCGGGTGTGTCCCCTCTTTCCCGGGCGCGCGCCTTTCCCTCTCCATCCCTCTTCCCGGGGGAGGATGGGCGAGGGTCTGGCGGCGCCCCGGGCCCCCTCTCGCCGCCGACCTCCGCTCGCGCGACGTGGCGCCGCGGCGCGCCTGTCGGGGAGGCGGCGGAGGTTGGGCGCACTTTTTTTCCCCCCTCTCCACCTCCTTCTCCAAAGGACCGGGGTAGACCAGTAGTCCCTCCCACCGGGCGGGAGGCCATTTTTTTCCCCCCGGGGATGCGGCGGGTCGACCAGATGTCCCGCTGGACTCTTTTTTTTTTTTTTTTATGTATAATATATGTTATATCTTCCTAGACCTGACGGGTCGACCAGTTGTCTCTGTGCACTTCCTTTTTTTTGACGGACTGGCAGCGGGTCGACCAGTTGTCCGATTAAATATTTGGCCTTAAAATGCTAAGTACCGGGGTCGACCAGTTGGCCTTGTGAACTTGGGTCGACCAGTTGTCTTTTTCCATGTCTTGATTGAATGATGTCATTCTTCAATGTGTTGGTGGTTAGTTTATCTCTTTTGTTCTCTATGCCAACACGCCCCACTCACCAAACACTTTTTTTTAAATTTATTTATTTACTTATTTTTATTTTACTTTTTTACTATTTATTTATTAATACATACATACATACATCCTGTCTATCTGTCCAGATGGGGCAGGGGTAGAAGGGGCTAGCTATGAGAGGAAGGTGCTCGGTGGGCATCCAGTTGTAAATAAGGCTGGGAATAAATAGCTGAATATTAATTCATTTGAGTAATATTAAAACTGTTCAAGTAGAAAACAATTGCTTTCTTTTCTGTTTGCCCAGAGATCTGACTGACTGCAACTTGGAAAGAAGACGGCCCTGCTGGACAGAGACCTCCCTCCTGCTTTGGGTGGGTCGACCAGTTTACATGTTTATTTCCACGTTTTGTCTTTTATGGATTGAATGGATGTGTCTCTCTCTCTTTTTTTTTTTTTTGGTTTTTCGAGACAGGGTTTCTCTGTGGCTTTGGAGCCTGTCCTGGAACTAGCACTGTAGACCAGGCTGGTCTCGAACTCACAGAGATCCGCCTACCTCTGCCTCCCGAGTACTGGGATTAAAGGCGTGCGCCACCATCGCCCGGCTCTCATTTTTTTTTTCACGATTGCTTGCTTGCTTGCTTGCTTACTTACTTACTTACTTACTATCTGTTCAGCCCATCTCATTTACTTACTTCTTTAAAAAAAAATGACCCACCTAGTTATTTACTTACTTACTTAGTTACTTACTTGTTCATTCATTCCTTCACTTCCTTATCTTCTTTCATATATCTGTTTATTTATCTGCTGATTTAGCGTGACTCATTTACTTATTGAATGTTTCAATTATTATTTAGTTTTATTCATTTATTCATTCTTTATGTCTATTTTTATGTATGTATTTACTTACTTTCTTAATTTTTTTTTTACTTTTTAAAATTTACTTAATTTTTTTCTTTCTTTGGGAATGTAGATTCTTTCTTCCTTTCTTCCTTTCTTTCCTTCTTTCTGTCTCCTGACTGTCACTGGCTAAGAAAATGGTGGCCTCCATGTCACTGGTCAACATAGCAGCTCCTAAAATGGAATTTGATGAAGGGATACATAGATAGATAGATAAATAGATAGATAGATAGATAGATAGATAGATAGATAGATAGATAGATAGATAGATGGATGCGCACACGCTCACACACACACACACACACACACATATGCACGCACGTGCATGACATGTACAGATGGGGGGCGATTCCAATGTTTTCAGAGGAAGGTGCTCGCTGGTAATAATAAATGTGCTGGTAAATAAGGCTGGAAATAGCTGAATATTAAATCATTAAAACTCTTCAAATAAATAAAAAGCAATTCCATTTCTCTCTCTCTCTCTTTCTCACCATATACCAGCACATCTGAACTGACTGCAACATACAAAAGAAGAAGAAACACGGAAAGAAGACATCCCTGCTGGACAGGATCTGAGATGAGAATAAATTCATCGAATGGCTGCCAACAGCATTTCATTGAGAAGAGATTCCACATTTTATGCTGTACAGTTACTTAGTTAGATAGATAGATAAAGAGAGGCCTGTGAACTGGGGTGGGCTGTGGCTTCTCAGGTCACCTCAGGTCAGGGAGGGGCTGAGGAGTGTCCCATTGGCCTTGACAATAGGCAGGAGTCAGAGGTTAATGTCAGGGCAGGGCCTGAGAGTTCCTCAAAGGGAATGAATGGAGACCCTTGCTTACCTAAGAAATGCCTGACCTTGGAAAAGGACTTGTGGAAAGCGGGCCCTTGAAACTGTGGTTTCACGTCTTACTAGAAAGCTCCCTCTTGGAAGGGAAAGTCATCGTGATATCTTACTCTTTTCCCAAGGATACCCTACCTACCCTTCTGATCATTCTTACTGAATTAAGTCTTCCACTGCAAATAAATAAATAAATAAATAAATAATAAATGAAGTGGGTGAGTGAGTGAGTGAGTGAGTAAGTAAGTAAGTAAGTAAGTAAACAAGCAAATACGTGGATGGACAAATAAATACAAAGTTTGCTGTTGTTGACTGACTTTTGATTTCATAATGAATCTCTCTCTCTCTCTCTCTCTCACACACACACACACACACACACACACACACTAAATATACAATAAAAGGAAGCATAACACCTTTACTCAGGGGGCAGAGTGAACTCTGAAAGTTTTCCAGGTGGGGGGGGGAGAGACAGAATATAAGAACAAAATGAGAAACAAGGAAAAATAGTGTTGGCTGGCTGGCCGGCTTTCAGTTCCCTGACAGAAATGAGCACATTGTGGAGGAAACACAAAGTTGTTACACTATGTGGGTGTGATGAGGAGAGATTGTGAGTGAGTGTCCTGTCAGAACAAAGTTAGTCCCATAGTTGATGAAATTCATTATCCCAAAACTTCAGCAGAATATATCCCAAGTTTGCAAATGTGTGATCAGCTTGTGACAGGTTGGGCTGGAGATGCTGAGAACTGGGGAGCCCTCAATGCAAGAGCAGACACTCATTCCCATGAAGAGGGAGAGAGGGAGGGAGGGAGGGAGGGAGGGAGGGATCATTCATTCCTATACTCAAGTTTAAAGAAAGATGAGTGGCTATCTATGGAGAGACCACTCACAGATATGAAAAATCATTTCCTAAAAATCAAATTTCTCAGTCAGTATGCAACTGCTATGGTGCTTCTCCTAGATAGAGCAAAACACACAAACAAACTGATTCCTTGATCTAGAGCCACAGTGCACATGCTGTGGAAAAGGGGACATGGCCAACTTGAATCACAATATTCATCAGAGCATGAAAAGAGCGTAAAAAGGACACAGAGGAGAGATAATTGTGGTCCTTCCTTCCTCCCTCCCTCCCTCCCTCCCTCCCTCCCTCCCTCCTTCCCTCAGGAAGTGACTGACAGATGAGACTTTGTCCAAGCAGGTTCTGTCTGAAATACCAGACTTGAGTTTCCCCCTCTGTGGGTATTAGCTAATCAGTCCTCCCTTCTTTCTGTAGGAAGGTGGTGCATGTCTCTCAGAACTTACCTGGTTTCCTCTGCACCAGGTGAACCAGGGAAAAGCTTTCTAAGCCTTATTCAGACCCATAGAGGCTGCGCTGTGTGTGACTTCAGAGACCTCAGGGAGTATAGGGGTGGGTGGGTGCTTGATGCTTCAGACTCATGTCATTGAAGGACATAACATAGTCTGGATTCACAGAGATTCACAACACAGAGCCATTGTCACTTACTAACAGCTCAGGACACCCAGAGCTAACAAGAAATTGCAGTCTCAGCCGGGCTTTAATCACAGCACACACACAGATCTCTGTGAATTCAAAGATGGCCTGATTTACAGAGTGAGTTTTAGGACAGCCCAAGATACAAAAAGAAACCCTTTCTTGAAAAACAAAGCAAAACAGCAAAAGAAAGAAAGACAAGGAAAAAGAAAAAAATGGCAGTCTCTTTCCACTCTCTCCTCCATTGGCTCTTAAAGAGCTCTCAAGCTGAACTGGAGACCATGGTGTCACTCAAAACTGGGAAGCCAGAAACCTTAGGGGGGTCACAGGAGTCGGACTGACTGCAGCACTTGATGCCTCAACCCTGCTAATGGCTGTGATATAAGGCATGGTAAAATACGGGCTTTGGCAGAGCACTACTCCCCTTTCTCTATTATTATTGCTACACAACGAAAAGGACCGGGGGGGGGGTGATGATGTGCAGTCAGTGCTGGTATTGAAATCTCACTGACTCCTTCCGCACTCCTTGTCAATTCCCGACTTTGTCAAATCAACTATCGTGAATCTTTGATGTGGGTTGGCCCTTTAGGAACTCAGAGAAACAAGACAGACAGACCTGTTTCATCCCAGAAACCTCCCAGTTCCTGAGCCCTAGCCCTGGAAGTCTCAAAGCCATCACATCCAGAAATCTCTCTAGTCCCTGCTAGTGGTGAACTCACTTCGTCTTCCCCAGGACCACTAATTATTTCTCCATGTTTTCCTGTGAGATCTGAGGCCAGCTTTCTTCTTCCTCCCTCTGGCCTCTCCACGAACGATCTCCATTCTCTAGACAACATGTCTAGAACCGAATCTTATAGGCACCGAGAGAGTGTGTCTTGAGGGCAGTTGGCGTTTCTAGGACACGAGTGACATCACAAAATTCCGAGAGCTCTCTGGGATACCGTGGAATTTCCAGAGAAGGGACTGCTGATGTCGTGAGGCACGGCCTTTACCTCCTTGCTGATATTTCTCCCCGAACTGACCGACCGACCGACCGACCGACCAACCGGAACCTGAGGTTTCCTTTCCAGGAGTCTCTCCTCCGACACAGAGGGAGCCATTCAGGATTTCCTCCTTCCAAAACCAGAAATTTCTCTCTGCTTCATTAATATCTTCTCACTACTTCCTGAACCCATGGGGAGTTAGTTAGTTGAACACTCACTTTTTTCATGAATGACCCTTCCTCCCTCTCCTGAACATCTCATATTACTGATTCATACTCAGTAAAACAGTAATATGAGAAATTAGGCCAGGAGGACATGGAAGATGAGGGTTGAGTCTTCTGAAGTGAACAAGCACTTAGGGAAGGCTAAACTTAAGGGAATTTGACTCTGAGTGGCAAGACATGAATAGCTGCTGCCAAGGCACAGATACAGGCACCAACTGGGCCCTCGGCATCCTCCTGCATCATCAGAGCTGTGTGGGAAACTCAGCCCAAAGGAGGGGCCGTGTTCAAAGGGAGAGGGCATTTTCGAGGACAGCACTGTTTTCTTTTTCTTCTTTCTTTCTTTCTTTCTTTCTTTTTTTTTTTCGAGACAGGGTTGTTCTGTAGTTTTTTTTTTTTTTTTTTTGGAGCCTGTCCTGGAACTAGCTCTTGTAGACCAGGCTGGTCTTGAACTCACATGCTTTCTTTTTTTTTCTATTGGATATTTTTGACTTCTTTATCAAAGATCAGGTGTTCGAAGATGTGTGGATCGATATCCGGGTCTTCTATTCGGTTCCATTGGTCCTCCTGTCTGTTCTTATGCCAGGACCAGGCTGTTTTCAGAACTGTAGCTTACAGAGTGTTCTTGCAGGTGGGGCACAGAAGAGGTTAATTACGGTACCTTAGTTCTTCTGCTTTTCTAGCAGACCGGAGCCCAGCTGACAGGAATCCAGTAGAGATGGTGTCAACGTTCACACTGACACTAACAGCTGTAACTTGAGCAGGATTTGTGATCCACATGAAATTTGCAATGAATTGCAGCAAATCTGTGACACTCTAACTTGCTCAGGCTCAGTATCTGAACATACAGATGTTTGCAATGATCACTGGCTTCAGGATTTTTTTTTTTTTTGTTGTTGTTGTTGTTTTGTTTTTCCACGAGACAGGGTTTCCCTGTAGCTGAAGTTTAACGGCCTGGTGTTTTTGTGACTTACTGCTTCAAAGAACTTCTCCATTTCTTTATCCCTAAGGGAAAAGAAATATAATCACTAAATACATTTAAGTGTCTTTCAACCATTTTAGATCCCTCTGTTGAGAGTTCTCTGTTTAGGTCTGTACTCCATTTTTTAAAATTGGATTATTTGTTCTTTGGATGACCAATTTCTCGACTTCTTTGTGTATTTTGGAGATTAGTGAAGATCTTTTCCCATTCTGTAAGGCCGTCGTTTTGTCTTGTTGGCCATGTTCTTTGCTTTACAGAAGCTTTTCAGTTTCAGGAGGTCTCACTTATTAATTGTTTCTCTCAGTGTCTGTTTTTTTTTCTTTTTTTTTTCTTTTTTCTTTCTTTTTTTTCTTTTTTTTCTTTTTTTCTTTTTTTTCTTCTTCTTCTTTTCTTTTTTTTTCTTTTTTTCTCTCTTTAGTTTTTTTCTTTGTTCTTTTTTTTTGTTTTGTTTTTCTTTTTTTTTTCTTTTTTCTTTTTTTTCTTTTTCTCTCAGTGTCTGTGCTACTGGGGTTCTATTTAGCAAGCGTTCTCCTGTGCCAATGTGTTCAAGTGCATTTGATATTTTTATTTTTATATTCTTTTATTGTGGATGAAGTCAATTATTTGAACTCTCAAATATTTTTATTGTTATTATCTCTCTATTTGTTTGCTTATTTGTGGTTGTTCACCAACTTGACTATCTAGAGGAAGTAAAAGTCGTAACAAGGTTTCCGTAGGTGAACCTGCGGAAGGATCATTAACGTGAGAGAGCAGCGGCGGCGGCTCTGCCCGCCCGCTCGCCTGCCTCGCCCGAGTTCTCGCCGGGAGGCGCGCTCCCCGGGTCGCACGTGTGTTGTGCGCACGGAAGTGTGCGTGCGCACGGGCGCGCGTGGCGGTCGTGAGAGAGAGGTCGAGAGGGGGGAAGGGGGACGGGCGCCGGCTCGCCCGCCCTCCTCGCCCCGTCCGAGGACCCGTGTCTGGCTCTGCCGCTGGCGGCTCACGGCGGACGGCGGCTCTCTTCCCGCTCTCGCTCTCCTCCGTCCACTCCCGCTGCTTGCCTCACCGCACCGCAGCGGCCCGCGGGTGTGTCCCCTCTTTCCCGGGCGCGCGCCTTTCCCTCTCCATCCCTCTTCCCGGGGGAGGATGGGCGAGGGTCTGGCAGCGCCCCGGGCCCCCTCTCGCCGCCGACCTCCGCTCGCGCGCCGTGGCGCCACGGCGCGCCTGTCGGGGAGGCGGCGGAGGTTGGGCGCACTTTTTTTTCCCCCCTCTCCACCTCCTTCTCCAAAGGACCGGGGTAGACCAGTAGGCCCTCCCACCGGGCGGGAGGCCATTTTTTTCCCCCGGGGATGCGGCGGGTCGACCAGATGTCCCGCTGGACTCTTTTTTTTTTTTTTTTTTTTTTTAATGTATAATATATATTATATCTTCCTAGACCTGACAGGTCTACCAGTTGTCTCTGTGCACTTCCTTTTTTTTGACAGACTGGCAGCGGGTCGACCAGTTGTCCGATTAAATATTTGGCCTTAAAATGCTAAGTACCGGGGTCGACCAGTTGGCCTTGTGAACTTGGGTCGACCAGTTGTCTTTTTCCATGTCTTGATTGAATGATGTCATTCTTCAATGTGTTGGTGGTTAGTTTATCTCTTTTGTTCTCTATGCCAACACGCCCCACTCACCAAACACTTTTTTTTAAATTTATTTATTTACTTATTTTTATTTTACTTTTTTATTATTTATTTATTTATACATACATACATACATCCTGTCTATCTGTCCAGATGGGGCAGGGGTAGAAGGGGCTAGCTATGAGAGGAAGGTGCTCGGTGGGCATCCAGTTGTAAATAAGGCTGGGAATAAATAGCTGAATATTAATTCATTTGAGTAATATTAAAACTGTTCAAGTAGAAAACAATTGCTTTCTTTTTCTGTTTGCCCAGAGATCTGACTGACTGCAACTTGGAAAGAAGACGGCCCTGCTGGACAGAGACCTCCCTCCTGCTTTGGGTGGGTCGACCAGTTTACATGTTTATTTCCACGTTTTGTCTTTTATGGATTGAATGGATGTGTCTCTCTCTCTCTTTTTTTTTTTTTTTTGGTTTTTCGAGACAGGGTTTCTCTGTGGCTTTGGAGCCTGTCCTGGAACTAGCACTGTAGACCAGGCTGGTCTCGAACTCACAGAGATCCGCCTACCTCTGCCTCCCGAGTACTGGGATTAAAGGCGTGCGCCACCATCGCCCGGCTCTCATTTTTTTTTTCACGATTGCTTGCTTGCTTGCTTGCTTACTTACTTACTTACTTACTATCTGTTCAGCCCATCTCATTTACTTACTTCTTTAAAAAAAATGACCCACCTAGTTATTTACTTACTTACTTACTTACTTGTTCATTCATTCCTTCACTTCCTTATCTTCTTTCATATATCTGTTTATTTATCTGCTGATTTAGCGTGACTCATTTACTTATTGAATGTTTCAATTATTATTTAGTTTTATTCATTTATTCATTCTTTATGTCTATTTTTATGTATGTATTTACTTACTTTCTTAATTTTTTTTTTCTTTTTAAAATTTACTTAATTTTTTTCTTTCTTTGGGAATGTAGATTCTTTCTTCCTTTCTTCCTTTCTTTCCTTCTTTCTGTCTCCTGACTGTCACTGGCTAAGAAAATGGTGGCCTCCATGTCACTGGTCAACATAGCAGCTCCTAAAATGGAATTTGATGAAGGGATACATAGATAGATAGATAAATAGATAGATAGATAGATAGATAGATAGATAGATAGATAGATAGATAGATGGGATGCGCACACGCTCACACACACACACACACACACACATATGCACGCACGTGCATGACATGTACAGATGGGGGGCGATTCCAATGTTTTCAGAGGAAGGTGCTCGCTGGTAATAATAAATGTGCTGGTAAATAAGGCTGGAAATAGCTGAATATTAAATCATTAAAACTCTTCAAATAAATAAAAAGCAATTCCATTTCTCTCTCTCTCTCTTTCTCACCATATACCAGCACATCTGAACTGACTGCAACATACAAAAGAAGAAGAAACACGGAAAGAAGACATCCCTGCTGGACAGGATCTGAGATGAGAATAAATTCATCGAATGGCTGCCAACAGCATTTCATTGAGAAGAGATTCCACATTTTATGCTGTACAGTTACTTAGTTAGATAGATAGATAAAGAGAGGCCTGTGAACTGGGGTGGGCTGTGGCTTCTCAGGTCACCTCAGGTCAGGGAGGGGCTGAGGAGTGTCCCATTGGCCTTGACAATAGGCAGGAGTCAGAGGTTAATGTCAGGGCAGGGCCTGAGAGTTCCTCAAAGGGAATGAATGGAGACCCTTGCTTACCTAAGAAATGCCTGACCTTGGAAAAGGACTTGTGGAAAGCGGGCCCTTGAAACTGTGGTTTCACGTCTTACTAGAAAGCTCCCTCTTGGAAGGGAAAGTCATCGTGATATCTTACTCTTTTCCCAAGGATACCCTACCTACCCTTCTGATCATTCTTACTGAATTAAGTCTTCCACTGCAAATAAATAAATAAATAAATAAATAATAAATGAAGTGGGTGAGTGAGTGAGTGAGTGAGTAAGTAAGTAAGTAAGTAAGTAAACAAGCAAATACGTGGATGGACAAATAAATACAAAGTTTGCTGTTGTTGACTGACTTTTGATTTCATAAGGAATCTCTCTCTCTCTCTCTCTCTCTCTCTCTCTCTCTCTCTCTCTCTCTCACACACACACACACACACACACACTAAATATACAATAAAAGGAAGCATAACACCTTTACTCAGGGGGCAGAGTGAACTCTGAAAGTTTTCCAGGCGGGGGGGGGGGGGAGAGACAGAATATAAGAACAAAATGAGAAACAAGGAAAAATAGTGTTGGCTGGCTGGCCGGCTTTCAGTTCCCTGACAGAAATGAGCACATTGTGGAGGAAACACAAAGTTGTTACACTATGTGGGTGTGATGAGGAGAGATTGTGAGTGAGTGTCCTGTCAGAACAAAGTTAGTCCCATAGTTGATGAAATTCATTATCCCAAAACTTCAGCAGAATATATCCCAAGTTTGCAAATGTGTGATCAGCTTGTGACAGGTTGGGCTGGAGATGCTGAGAACTGGGGAGCCCTCAATGCAAGAGCAGACACTCATTCCCATGAAGAGGGAGAGAGGGAGGGAGGGAGGGAGGGAGGGATCATTCATTCCTATACTCAAGTTTAAAGAAAGATGAGTGGCTATCTATGGAGAGACCACTCACAGATATGAAAAATCATTTCCTAAAAATCAAATTTCTCAGTCAGTATGCAACTGCTATGGTGCTTCTCCTAGATAGAGCAAAACACACAAACAAACTGATTCCTTGATCTAGAGCCACAGTGCACATGCTGTGGAAAAGGGGACATGGCCAACTTGAATCACAATATTCATCAGAGCATGAAAAGAGCGTAAAAAGGACACAGAGGAGAGATAATTGTGGTCCTTCCTTCCTCCCTCCCTCCCTCCCTCCCTCCCTCCCTCCTTCCCTCAGGAAGTGACTGACAGATGAGACTTTGTCCAAGCAGGTTCTGTCTGAAATACCAGACTTGAGTTTCCCCCTCTGTGGGTATTAGCTAATCAGTCCTCCCTTCTTTCTGTAGGAAGGTGGTGCATGTCTCTCAGAACTTACCTGGTTTCCTCTGCACCAGGTGAACCAGGGAAAAGCTTTCTAAGCCTTATTCAGACCCATAGAGGCTGCGCTGTGTGTGACTTCAGAGACCTCAGGGAGTATAGGGGTGGGTGGGTGCTTGATGCTTCAGACTCATGTCATTGAAGGACATAACATAGTCTGGATTCACAGAGATTCACAACACAGAGCCATTGTCACTTACTAACAGCTCAGGACACCCAGAGCTAACAAGAAATTGCAGTCTCAGCCGGGCTTTAATCACAGCACACACACAGATCTCTGTGAATTCAAAGATGGCCTGATTTACAGAGTGAGTTTTAGGACAGCCCAAGATACAAAAAGAAACCCTTTCTTGAAAAACAAAGCAAAACAGCAAAAGAAAGAAAGACAAGGAAAAAGAAAAAAATGGCAGTCTCTTTCCACTCTCTCCTCCATTGGCTCTTAAAGAGCTCTCAAGCTGAACTGGAGACCATGGTGTCACTCAAAACTGGGAAGCCAGAAACCTTAGGGGGGTCACAGGAGTCGGACTGACTGCAGCACTTGATGCCTCAACCCTGCTAATGGCTGTGATATAAGGCATGGTAAAATACGGGCTTTGGCAGAGCACTACTCCCCTTTCTCTATTATTATTGCTACACAACGAAAAGGACCGGGGGGGGGGGTGATGATGTGCAGTCAGTGCTGGTATTGAAATCTCACTGACTCCTTCCGCACTCCTTGTCAATTCCCGACTTTGTCAAATCAACTATCGTGAATCTTTGATGTGGGTTGGCCCTTTAGGAACTCAGAGAAACAAGACAGACAGACCTGTTTCATCCCAGAAACCTCCCAGTTCCTGAGCCCTAGCCCTGGAAGTCTCAAAGCCATCACATCCAGAAATCTCTCTAGTCCCTGCTAGTGGTGAACTCACTTCGTCTTCCCCAGGACCACTAATTATTTCTCCATGTTTTCCTGTGAGATCTGAGGCCAGCTTTCTTCTTCCTCCCTCTGGCCTCTCCACGAACGATCTCCATTCTCTAGACAACATGTCTAGAACCGAATCTTATAGGCACCGAGAGAGTGTGTCTTGAGGGCAGTTGGCGTTTCTAGGACACGAGTGACATCACAAAATTCCGAGAGCTCTCTGGGATACCGTGGAATTTCCAGAGAAGGGACTGCTGATGTCGTGAGGCACGGCCTTTACCTCCTTGCTGATATTTCTCCCCGAACTGACCGACCGACCGACCGACCGACCAACCGGAACCTGAGGTTTCCTTTCCAGGAGTCTCTCCTCCGACACAGAGGGAGCCATTCAGGATTTCCTCCTTCCAAAACCAGAAATTTCTCTCTGCTTCATTAATATCTTCTCACTACTTCCTGAACCCATGGGGAGTTAGTTAGTTGAACACTCACTTTTTTCATGAATGACCCTTCCTCCCTCTCCTGAACATCTCATATTACTGATTCATACTCAGTAAAACAGTAATATGAGAAATTAGGCCAGGAGGACATGGAAGATGAGGGTTGAGTCTTCTGAAGTGAACAAGCACTTAGGGAAGGCTAAACTTAAGGGAATTTGACTCTGAGTGGCAAGACATGAATAGCTGCTGCCAAGGCACAGATACAGGCACCAACTGGGCCCTCGGCATCCTCCTGCATCATCAGAGCTGTGTGGGAAACTCAGCCCAAAGGAGGGGCCGTGTTCAAAGGGAGAGGGCATTTTCGAGGACAGCACTGTTTTCTTTTTCTTCTTTCTTTCTTTCTTTCTTTCTTTTTTTTTTCGAGACAGGGTTGTTCTGTAGTTTTTTTTTTTTGGAGCCTGTCCTGGAACTAGCTCTTGTAGACCAGGCTGGTCTTGAACTCACATGCTTTCTTTTTTTTTCTATTGGATATTTTTGACTTCTTTATCAAAGATCAGGTGTTCGAAGATGTGTGGATCGATATCCGGGTCTTCTATTCGGTTCCATTGGTCCTCCTGTCTGTTCTTATGCC
>NW_027460995.1:0-15000 GCF_037038515.1 Microtus pennsylvanicus
TCGGTTAAGAGCGTTGCCTGCTCTTCCAAAGGTCCTGAGTTCAATTCCAGCAACCACATGGTGGCTCACAACCATCTGTAATAGGGTCTGGTGCTCTCTTCTGGCCTTCAGACATACACACAGAAAGAATATTGTATACATAATAAATAAATATTTATTTTTTAAAAAAAAGCATTTGAACGCATCGGCACAGGAGACCACTTCCTAAATCTAACTCCAGTAGCACAGACTCTGAGAGAAACAAAATTAATCAATGGGACCTCGTGAAACTGAAAGGCTTCTTCTGTAAAGCAAAGGACATGGCCAACAAGACAAAACGACGGCCTTACAGAATGGGCAAAGATCTTCACTAACCCCACATCAGACAGAGGTCTGATCTCCAAAATATACAAAGAACTCAAGACATTGGTCATTTCAAGAACAAATAATCCAGTTCACAACATGGAGGTACAGACCTAAACAGAGAACTCTCAACCGAGAAATCTAAAATGGCTGAAAGACACTTAAGGAGATGTTCAACACCCTTAGTCATCAGAGATATGTAAATCAAAACAGCTCTGAGATTCCACTTTATACCTGTAAGAATGGCCAAGATCTAAAACACTGATGACAACTTATGCTGGAGAGGATGTGGGGAAAAGGGAACACTCCTGCATCGCTGGTGGGAATGCAAGCTGGTACCGCCCCCTTTGGATGTCAGTGTGGCGATTTCTCAGAAAATTAGGAAACAACCTTCCTCAAGACCCAGCAATACCACGTTTAGGTATATATGTAAAGGATGCTCAATTGTGCCACGAGGACATGGGCTCAACTATGCTCATAGCAGCATTGTTTGTCATAGCCAGAACCTTGGGAGAGGGTTGAAGGGGAGGCATGGAAAGAGAGGAAAGAAAAACGTAGAGCTTAACAAAAATAAATAAAAGAAACAAAGGCGGGTAGTGGTGGCACATTCCTTTAATCCCAGCACTTGGGAGGCAAAGGCAGGTGGATCTTTGTGAATTTGAGGCCAGCCTGGTCTACAAGGGTTAGTTCCAAAGCTACAGAGAAACCCTGTCATGAAAAACCAAAAATAAATAAATAATTAGGCATGGATTGTTTAAAAAAAAATCAAACGCAAACCAAGTAGAAATAACTACTTTCAGTATGCCATTCAAGAATTAGGGAACCCTTTATCCCAGCATGTGGGAGACACAGGCAGAAGGACATCTGTGAGTTAAAATCCAGACTCATCTACCAAGTGAGATCACAAGACTCGTGCACTGTCTCATAGGTCCTAAATTCCCATGATCCAGTTTCTAGGACCAAGGAGACAGTTTATAATGTCTCCTTCTTCTTTCCTTCCTTCCTTCCTTTTTTTTTGGGGGGGGGTGGTGTTTGGTCAAACTTTTATATATGTTTTTTTTTTATTTGGGTTGGGGGCCTCTCTATAAAGCCTGGGAATTCACAGAGGTCCACCTGCCTCTGTCTCTTTGATGATAGAATAAAAGATGTGCACCACAATAACCAGGCTCAGTTTCTTGTACATTTAGTTTAATTTCAAATTTTGTTTGTATCTCTTGGTCTGCACCAAGTGTGTCCCTGTGGGGGTGGGGGGGCAGGGAAGTTGTCCTATTTTAGAACATTTTATTTTACTTTTATTTGAGACAGTCTTTCCGGTTGTGTAGAACTTATTTTAATTTCAAATTTTTAAAGAATTTTTTTATGATTTATTTAACTTTATTTTATGTGCAGTTGTGTGAAACTGGATTTACAATCACTTATGAGCTGCTGCCTTGTGGGGGTTACATCTCAGGAGCACAAGAACCCAATCTGTGCTGTACTCCCTGTCACCAAAAGAGGTCACTAGATCCCCACCATGTGGTTTCTGGACATTCCAGAAATTCCATCTCTCCAGTTCTCATTCTTTCATTGTTCCTCCTGCATGCCTGCTTCTAGTGAGAGAATGGGCACCGTTCCTCCCTGCTTCTGTGTGTCTGTGTCTGTCACGTCCTGGATAGCCAGAGTGCCCGCCACCTACGCCTGAGATAGATGTGGCCGGCAGCCCTGGGGCTGGGGGAAAGGGAGAGAGTGGGTTCCCTGGAGAGCCTTGGGCAGAGGCTCTGTGGATTCCCTGCAGGAGGCCTCACCGCCTCTGAGGAGCCCATGGGGGAGGGGGAAAGGGAAGGTCAACCAGACAGTCTTGCCTGGCTTTTGCTTTGCTTTGCTTTGTTTTTGTTTTGGTTTGTTTCCAGGTACAGCTGTGACCAGGTCTGGATCCAGGACAGACTCCAAAGCTAGAGAGAAATCCTGTCTCAGAAAAAATAAATAAATAAATGAATGGATAGATAGCTAGATAGCCAGACAGAGAGATGATAAAAACACCTCCAAGATCAGGGAGACCAAGGCAGGCAGATCACTGTGAGTTTAAGGCTCCCTTGTTCTGCAGATTGAGATTCAAGGCCAGGCAAAGTGACACAGAGAAACCCCGTTTTCAAAAAAAAAAAAAAGGTGAGGGCTGGAGAGAGATGGCTCTGTGGTTAAGAGTTCTGACTGCTCTTCCAGAGGACCCAGGTTCAATTCCTTACCACCCACATGGCAGTCAACAGCTGTCGGTAACTCCAAGATCGGACACCCTCAGATAGACATACATGCAGGCAAAACACCAATGACAATAAAATGAAAATAAATAAATTATTAGGAAAATAAATATATAGAAAAGGTGTTTAGTGCATGCCTTTAATCTCAGCACTAGGAGGCAGAGGCAGATAACTCTCTGTGAGTCTGAGGCCAGTCTTGTCTACAAAGTGAGTCCCAGGGCATACAAGGGTACACAACGAAACCTTATGTTGAACAACCACAAATAAGCAAACAAATAGAGAGATAATAACAATACAAATATTTGAGAGTTCAAATAATTGACTTCATCCACAATAAAAGAATATAAAAATAAAAATATCAAATGCACTTGAACACATTGGCACAGGAGAACGCTTGCTAAATAGAACCCCAGTAGCACAGACACTGAGAGAAAAAGAAAAAAAAGAAAAGAAAAAAAAGAAAAAAAAAACAAAAAAAAAACAAAGAAAAAAACTAAAGAGAGAAAAAAAAGAAAAAAAAGGAAAAAAAAGAAAAAAAAAGAAGAAAAAAAAGAAAAAAAGAAAAAAAGAAAAAAAAGAAAGAAAAAAAAAAGAAAAAAAAACAGACACTGAGAGAAACAATTAATAAGTGAGACCTCCTGAAACTGAAAAGCTTCTGTAAAGCAAAGAACATGGCCAAGAAGACAAAACGACGGCCTTACAGAATGGAAAAGATCTTCACTAATCTCCAAAATACACAAAGAAGTCGAGAAATTGGTCATCCAAAGAACAAATAATCCAATTTTAAAAAATGGAGTACAGACCTAAACAGAGAACTCTCAACAGAGGGATCTAAAATGGTTGAAAGACACTTAAATGTTGGGTCGAGGGGGGGGGGGTCATGCAAAGATGAGAACACCACCAAGTCTAATAAACCAAAAACAAACTTAAAAATACAAACACACCGCGAGTCACAGAAGCTTATCAGCTAGCTGAGACCACAGGCAGAGTTTGGGCTTCTGACACTGTGGCAAAAGGCCGGTTTCTGAAACCCATTTTTATAGTAGGGGCATCGCAGGGCAGTGGTGGCGCAAGCCTTTAATCCCAGCACTCGGAAGCAGAGGCAGGCAGATCTCTGTGAGTTCGAGACCAGCCTGGTCTACAGAGCTAGTTCCAGGACAGGCTCCAAAGCCACAGAGAAACCCTGTCTCGAAAAACCAAAAAAAAAAAAAAAAAATATGTTTCTCTGGATGTGCCTCTGTGTGTGTGTGTGTGTGTGTGTGTGTGTGTGTGTGTGTGTGTGTGTTGTGTGTGTGTGTGTGTGTTTATGGGGTGGCTTTTGAACTAACCAAGATGACTGGTTCCATATCTGGCAGAGAGGCAGGTGGATCTCTGGGAGTTTGAGGCCAGCCAGCCTGGTTGACAAGAGCTAGTTCCAAAGACAGGCTCCAAAGCAACAGAGAAACCCTTCCTTGAAAATCAAAACAAGAACACAAACCAAAAATAAAATAAAACATAAATTAAATGAGTGTGAGAGAGAGAGAGAGAAGAAATGTTGATTTGTTGATTTACAGACAAGAAATAAGAAAATACAAAACCATAATGTTACCAAGATGACAGCCTGGTTTATATAGTGAGTTAAAGGTATTATACAGAGAAACCCTTCACCAAAATAATAATAATAATAATAATAATAATAATAATAATAATAATAATAATAAAAGAAGAAAACAGAAAAAAAACAAGTAAGGAAAAAGAAAGGAAGGAAGGAAGGAAGGAAGGAAAAAACAGGTGTTTTCCTTTTTTTCTTTGTTTATCTCAGGTTATTTTATTTTAATTTATTTTTTTAATTGCAGCAGCGGCAGTATATTTTGGGCAGCACATTTCTTTATTCTCAGTTCTCAGCCCTCAGAAATCAGGAGAGGCAGAAACAGGCAAATCGCTGTGAGTTTGAGGCCACCTCGTTCTGCAGTGTGAGTTTTAGGACAGGCAAAGCGACAGACACAGAGAAACCCTGACTTAGGGGGGGAAAGTGTGTTTAGTACAGGCCTTTAATTCCGGCACTAGGAAGCAGAGGTAGAGGCAGGGGCAGCTAGATCTCTGTGAGTCTGAGGCCAGCCTTGTCTACAAAGTGAGTTCCAGGGACACAGGGAACCTCTATGTAAAAAAAAAAACACAAATAAACTAATAATCATCATCATCATCATCATCATCATCTAAGAGCTCAATTAATTGACTTCACCCAAAATTCAAAATAAAAAAGAGTGTGTCTGACTGATCAGTGAAAGGACTATGTGGGCCAAGGGGCTGCCACAAATTATGGCTTGGTGAGAGGGAGGAACTGAGGGAGGGAGGGAGGGAGGGAGGGAGGGAGGGAGGGGAGGGAGGGAGGGAGGGAAGGAAGGAGGGAGGGAGGGAGGCCTGCTTTCTTAGGGTTCTTTTTCAGTAGTTGTGTTTGTACAACCCCACACACCACTTCTCATACTAAATACCGAGTCTGAGAAAATTAAAACAGCTGTGGAAAATTCCCACTTGGATGTCTGTTCCTGCCCTGTAAAACAAGATCCACAACAAAAATATCCATATCTAAGCAGGCCAATTAAGTTGTAGCCTCACCCTTTAAAGGTTCTAGCTGTTGGGAAGGGCTGGTGACCTTGAACTTTACTAGTCTCTGAAATCTGCCTTCTCACTTTTACCAGGTGCCCTCAGGGGCCAGGAGTGGAGGCCAGGGCCCCTGCTACAGGAGATTTCCTAGATCACCTACAGGCTCTTAGGATTCCTGGGCCTGCTTAGAGAAAGACACACGACACGTGAGACGCAGAGAAAAAAATTTTCTGAGACAAGGATTCTCTTAGCTTTGGCACCTGTCCTGGAACTGTAGATGACCAGGCTGGCCTCAAACTCACAGAGATCTGCCTGCCTCTGTCTGCCACAGAGAAAATTACAACAGCCATGGAATAATATGAAAAATTCTGATTTACGCCAGGCAGTGGTGGCGCACGCCTTTAATCCCAGCACTTGGGAGGCAGAGGCAGGCGGATCTCTGTGATTTCGAGACCAGCCTGGTCTACAAGAGCTAGTTCCAGGACAGGCTCCAAAACCACAGAGAAACCCTGTCTCGAAAAACCAAAAAAATAAAAATGAAAATAATAAGAATAAAATAAAATGTTAAAAAAAAAGAAAAATTCTGATTTTGATATCATTTCCAGGAATACTGATGCAGTGAATTATTTGGAACATTTTCACTTCCGACAGAAAAAAATAAAAATGTCATTTTATTGATTTCTTTTAGAGGGTCTCTTTCCCACCAGGATGGTTTGCACTTGCTGGGTTGTTGAAGATGATCTCCTGATCCTTGTATTCCCAGTTCCTGAGTGCTGCCGGCAGGACAGACATGGGCTCACTAGACACTCGAGTTTTTGACGCAGTACTGAGAACCTGGAGCCCAAAGGACAAGGCTTCAGCTTCCCCTGCCCCTCTGACATAGGCCAGATACATAAATGATTACCCAGATTTTATTTAAATCTCTCAGTGTGGCTTGTGTATGTGGGGGAGACAGGGAAGGTATCACATTTCAAAACATTTTCATAACTGCACTTAGCACTGTATTCTTTTCCATTTATTTTACTTTTATTTGAGAGTGTTTCCAATTGTGTGGGACTTAGTTAAATTTCAATTTCTTAAGGAATTTTTTTATGATTTTCTTAACTTTATTTTATGTGCAATGGTCTGAAGATGTCAGATCACCCAGAAACTGAATTTACAATCACTATGAGCTGCCATGCAGGTGCTGGGAATTGAACCCAATTTCTCTGGAAGAGCCGCGAAACTAGCTCTCCAGGCTCTTCTTAATTTAAAAGTTTATTTATGTGTCTCTGGGTGTGCCTGTGCCTGTGTTTGGTTTGTGTGTGTGTTGGGGGGGGGTTGTGTGTGTGGGGGTGGCTTTTGACCTCACCAGACAAAGGCATTCAAGAGCACTGGCTCCATATTTAGCAGAAACAGGATCATTGGGAGTTTTAGGACAGCCTGGTCTACAAGAAAGGAGCTAGTTTTAACAACAGTCTCCAAAGCAGCAGAGAAACCCTGTCTCATAAAGCAAAACACAAAACCAAACATATTTGAGAGAGAGAGAGAGAGAGAGAGAGAGAGAGAGAGAGAGAGAGAGAGAACAGCTAGGGCTGTTACACAGAGAAACCATGCCTCAAGAACTAACTAATAAAAGAAGGGGGAAAAAAGCAAGAGAGCAAGAAAGCAAAAAAATCAAGCAAGCAAGCAAGAAGGAAAGCTAGAGAGAAACCCTGTCTCAGAAAACAAAAAAATAAATAAATAAACTAATAAATGAAATGAATGGATAGATAGATAGATAGATAGATAGATAGATAGATAGATAGATAGATGATAAAACACCTCCAAGATCAGGGAGACCAAAGCAGGCAGATCACTGTGAGTTTAAGGCTACTTTGTTCTGCAGATTGAGATTCAGGACAGGCAAAGTGACACAGAAAAACCCTGTTTTCAAAAAAAATGTGTTTAGTGTACGCCTTTAATGCCATCACTAGAAGGCAGAGGCAGGCGGATCTCTGTGAGTCTGAGGCCAGTCTTGTTTACAAAGTGAGTCCCAGGGCATACAAGGATACACAAGGAAACCCCGTGTTGCAAACCCACAAATAAACAAACAGATAATAACAATAAAAATATTTGAGAGTTCAAATAATTGACCTCATCCACAATAAAAAAAATATAAAAATAAAAATATCAAAAGCATTTGAACGGGGGCTGGAGAGATGGCTCAGCGGTTAAGAGCGTTGCCTGCTCTTCCAAAGGTCCTGAGTTCAATTCCCAGCAACCACATGGTGGCTCACAACCATCTGTAATAGGGTCTGGTGCTCTCTTCTGGCCTTCAGACATACACACAGAAAGAATATTGTATACATAATAAATAAATATTTATTTTTTAAAAAAAAGCATTTGAACGCATCGGCACAGGAGACCACTTCCTAAATCTAACTCCAGTAGCACAGACTCTGAGAGAAACAAAATTAATCAATGGGACCTCGTGAAACTGAAAGGCTTCTTCTGTAAAGCAAAGGACATGGCCAACAAGACAAAACGACGGCCTTACAGAATGGGCAAAGATCTTCACTAACCCCACATCAGACAGAGGTCTGATCTCCAAAATATACAAAGAACTCAAGACATTGGTCATTTCAAGAACAAATAATCCAGTTCACAACATGGAGGTACAGACCTAAACAGAGAACTCTCAACCGAGAAATCTAAAATGGCTGAAAGACACTTAAGGAGATGTTCAACACCCTTAGTCATCAGAGATATGTAAATCAAAACAGCTCTGAGATTCCACTTTATACCTGTAAGAATGGCCAAGATCTAAAACACTGATGACAACTTATGCTGGAGAGGATGTGGGGAAAAGGGAACACTCCTGCATCGCTGGTGGGAATGCAAGCTGGTACCGCCCCCTTTGGATGTCAGTGTGGCGATTTCTCAGAAAATTAGGAAACAACCTTCCTCAAGACCCAGCAATACCACGTTTAGGTATATATGTAAAGGATGCTCAATTGTGCCACGAGGACATGGGCTCAACTATGCTCATAGCAGCATTGTTTGTCATAGCCAGAACCTTGGGAGAGGGTTGAAGGGGAGGCATGGAAAGAGAGGAAAGAAAAACGTAGAGCTTAACAAAAATAAATAAAAGAAACAAAGGCGGGTAGTGGTGGCACATTCCTTTAATCCCAGCACTTGGGAGGCAAAGGCAGGTGGATCTTTGTGAATTTGAGGCCAGCCTGGTCTACAAGGGTTAGTTCCAAAGCTACAGAGAAACCCTGTCATGAAAAACCAAAAATAAATAAATAATTAGGCATGGATTGTTTAAAAAAAAATCAAACGCAAACCAAGTAGAAATAACTACTTTCAGTATGCCATTCAAGAATTAGGGAACCCTTTATCCCAGCATGTGGGAGACACAGGCAGAAGGACATCTGTGAGTTAAAATCCAGACTCATCTACCAAGTGAGATCACAAGACTCGTGCACTGTCTCATAGGTCCTAAATTCCCATGATCCAGTTTCTAGGACCAAGGAGACAGTTTATAATGTCTCCTTCTTCTTTCCTTCCTTCCTTCCTTTTTTTTGGGGGGGGGGTGGTGTTTGGTCAAACTTTTATATATGTTTTTTTTTTATTTGGGTTGGGGGCCTCTCTATAAAGCCTGGGAATTCACAGAGGTCCACCTGCCTCTGTCTCTTTGATGATAGAATAAAAGATGTGCACCACAATAACCAGGCTCAGTTTCTTGTACATTTAGTTTAATTTCAAATTTTGTTTGTATCTCTTGGTCTGCACCAAGTGTGTCCCTGTGGGGGTGGGGGGGCAGGGAAGTTGTCCTATTTTAGAACATTTTATTTTACTTTTATTTGAGACAGTCTTTCCGGTTGTGTAGAACTTATTTTAATTTCAAATTTTTAAAGAATTTTTTTATGATTTATTTAACTTTATTTTATGTGCAGTTGTGTGAAACTGGATTTACAATCACTTATGAGCTGCTGCCTTGTGGGGGTTACATCTCAGGAGCACAAGAACCCAATCTGTGCTGTACTCCCTGTCACCAAAAGAGGTCACTAGATCCCCACCATGTGGTTTCTGGACATTCCAGAAATTCCATCTCTCCAGTTCTCATTCTTTCATTGTTCCTCCTGCATGCCTGCATCTAGTGAGAGAGTGGGCACCGTTCCTCCCTGCTTCTGTGTGTCTGTGTCTGTCACGTCCTGGATAGCCAGAGTGCCCGCCACCTACGCCTGAGAGATAGATGTACGCCTGAGAGATAGATGTGGCCGGCAGCCCTCGGGCTGGGGGAAAGGGAGAGAGTGGGTTCCCTGGAGAGCCTTGGGCAGAGGCTCTGTGGATTCCCTGCAGGAGGCCTCACCGCCTCTGAGGAGCCCATGGGGGAGGGGAAAAGGGAAGGTCAACCAGACAGTCCTGCCTGGCTTTTGCTTTGCTTTGTTTTTGTTTTTGTTTGTTTGTTTTATTTTATTTTCCGGTACAGCTGTGACCAGGTCTGGATCCAGGACAGACTCCAAAGCTAGAGAGAAATCCTGTCTCAGAAAACAACAAGAACAACCAAAAAATAAATAAATACATAAACTAATAAATGAATGGATAGATAGCAAGATAGCCAGACACACACACACACACACACACACACACACACACACACACACACAGAGAGAGAGAGAGAGAGAGAGAGAGAGAGAGAGAGAGAGATGATAAAAACACCTCCAAGATCAGGGAGACCAAGGCAGGCAGATCACTGTGAGTTTAAGGCTCCCTTGTTCTGCAGATTGAGATTCAAGGCCAGGCAAAGTGTCACAGAGAAACCCCGTTTTCAAAAAAAAAAAAGGTGAGGGCTGGAGAGAGATGGCTCTGTGGTTAAGAGTTCTGACTGCTCTTCCAGAGGACCCAGGTTCAATTCCTTACCACCCACATGGCAGTCAACAGCTGTCGGTAACTCCAAGATCGGACACCCTCAGATAGACATACATGCAGGCAAAACACCAATGACAATAAAATGAAAATAAATAAATTATTAGGAAAATAAATATATAGAAAAGGTGTTAAGTGCATGCCTTTAATCTCAGCACTAGGAGGCAGAGGCAGATGACTCTCTGTGAGTCTGAGGCCAGTCTTGTCTACAAAGTGAGTCCCAGGGCATACAAGGGTACACAACGAAACCTTATGTTGAACAACCACAAATAAGCAAACAAATAGAGAGATAATAACAATAAAAATATTTGAGAGTTCAAATAATTGACTTCATCCACAATAAATGAATATAAAAATAAAAATATCAAATGCACTTGAACACATTGGCACAGGAGAACGCTTGCTAAATAGAACCCCAGTAGCACAGACACTGAGAGAAAAAGAAAAAAAAGAAAAGAAAAAAAAGAAAAAAAAAACAAAAAAAAACAAAGAAAAAAACTAAAGAGAGAAAAAAAAAGAAAAAAAAGGAAAAAAAGAAAAAAAAAGAAGAAAAAAAAGAAAAAGAGAAAAAAAAGAAAAAAAAGAAAGAAAAAAAAAGAAAAAAAAACAGACACTGAGAGAAACAATTAATAAGTGAGACCTCCTGAAACTGAAAAGCTTCTGTAAAGCAAAGAACATGGCCAACAAGACAAAACGACGGCCTTACAGAATGGGAAAAGATCTTCACTAATCTCCAAAATACACAAAGAAGTCGAGAAATTGGTCATCCAAAGAACAAATAATCCAATTTTAAAAAATGGAGTACAGACCTAAACAGAGAACTCTCAACAGAGGGATCTAAAATGGTTGAAAGACACTTAAATGTATTTAGTGATTATATTTCTTTTCCCTTAGGGATAAAGAAATGGAGAAGTTCTTTGAAGCAGTAAGTCACAAAAACACCAGGCCGTTAAACTTCAGCTACAGGGAAACCCTGTCTCGTGGAAAAACAAAACAACAACAACAACAAAAAAAAAATCCTGAAGCCAGTGATCATTGCAAACATCTGTATGTTCAGAAACTGAGCCTGAGCAAGTTAGAGTGTCACAGATTTGCTGCAATTCATTGCAAATTTCATGTGGATCACAAATCCTGCTCAAGTTACAGCTGTTAGTGTCAGTGTGAACCTTGACACCATCTCTACTGGATTCCTGTCAGCTGGGCTCCGGTCTGCTAGAAAAGCAGAAGAACTAAGGTACCGTAATTAACCTCTTCTGTGCCCCACCTGCAAGAACACTCTGTAAGCTACAGTTCTGAAAACAGCCTGGTCCTGGCATAAGAACAGACAGGAGGACCAATGGAACCGAATAGAAGACCCGGATATCGATCCACACATCTACGAACACTTGATCTTTGATAAAGAAGTCAAAAATATCCAATAGAAAAAAAAAAGAAAGCATGTGAGTTCAAGACCAGCCTGGTCTACAAGAGCTAGTTCCAGGACAGGCTCCAAAAAAAAAAAAAACTACAGAACAACCCTGTCTCGAAAAAAGAAAGAAAGAAAGAAAGAAAGAAAGAAAGAAAGAAGAAAAAGAAAACAGTGCTGTCCTCGAAAATGCCCTCTCCCTTTGAACACGGCCCCTCCTTTGGGCTGAGTTTCCCACACAGCTCTGATGATGCAGGAGGATGCCGAGGGCCCAGTTGGTGCCTGTATCTGTGCCTTGGCAGCAGCTATTCATGTCTTGCCACTCAGAGTCAAATTCCCTTAAGTTTAGCCTTCCCTAAGTGCTTGTTCACTTCAGAAGACTCAACCCTCATCTTCCATGTCCTCCTGGCCTAATTTCTCATATTACTGTTTTACTGAGTATGAATCAGTAATATGAGATGTTCAGGAGAGGGAGGAAGGGTCATTCATGAAAAAAGTGAGTGTTCAACTAACTAACTCCCCATGGGTTCAGGAAGTAGTGAGAAGATATTAATGAAGCAGAGAGAAATTTCTGGTTTTGGAAGGAGGAAATCCTGAATGGCTCCCTCTGTGTCGGAGGAGAGACTCCTGGAAAGGAAACCTCAGGTTCCGGTTGGTCGGTCGGTCGGTCGGTCGGTCAGTTCGGGGAGAAATATCAGCAAGGAGGTAAAGGCCGTGCCTCACGACATCAGCAGTCCCTTCTCTGGAAATTCCACGGTATCCCAGAGAGCTCTCGGAATTTTGTGATGTCACTCGTGTCCTAGAAACGCCAACTGCCCTCAAGACACACTCTCTCGGTGCCTATAAGACTCGGTTCTAGACATGTTGTCTAGAGAATGGAGATCGTTCGTGGAGAGGCCAGAGGGAGGAAGAAGAAAGCTGGCCTCTGATCTCACAGGAAAACATGGAGAAATAATTAGTGGTCCTGGGGAAGACGAAGTGAGTTCACCACTAGCAGGGACTAGAGAGATTTCTGGATGTGATGGCTTTGAGACTTCCAGGGCTAGGGCTCAGGAACTGGGAGGTTTCTGGGATGAAACAGGTCTGTCTGTCTTGTTTCTCTGAGTTCCTAAAGGGCCAACCCACATCAAAGATTCACGATAGTTGATTTGACAAAGTCGGGAATTGACAAGGAGTGTGGAAGGAGTCAGTGAGATTTCAATACCAGCACTGACTGCACATCATCACCCCCCCCCCCCGGTCCTTTTCGTTGTGTAGCAATAATAATAGAGAAAGGGGAGTAGTGCTCTGCCAAAGCCCGTATTTTACCATGCCTTATATCACAGCCATTAGCAGGGTTGAGGCATCAAGTGCTGCAGTCAGTCCGACTCCTGTGACCCCCCTAAGGTTTCTGGCTTCCCAGTTTTGAGTGACACCATGGTCTCCAGTTCAGCTTGAGAGCTCTTTAAGAGCCAATGGAGGAGAGAGTGGAAAGAGACTGCCATTTTTTTCTTTTTCCTTTTCTTTCTTTCTTTTGCTGTTTTGCTTTGTTTTTCAAGAAAGGGTTTCTTTGTGTATCTTGGGCTGTCCTAAAACTCACTCTGTAAATCAGGCCATCTTTGAATTCACAGAGATCTGTGTGTGTGCTGTGATTAAAGCACGGCTGAGACTGCAATTTCTTGTTAGCTCTGGGTGTCCTGAGCTGTTAGTAAGTGACAATGGCTCTGTGTTGTGAATCTCTGTGAATCCAGACTATGTTATGTCCTTCAATGACATGAGTCTGAAGCATCAAGCACCCACCCACCCCTATACTCCCTGAGGTCTCTGAAGTCACACACAGCGCAGCCTCTATAGGTCTGAATAAGGCTTAGAAAGCTTTTCCCTGGTTCACCTGGTGCAGAGGAAACCAGGTAAGTTCTGAGAGACATGCACCACCTTCCTACAGAAAGAAGGGAGGACTGATTAGCTAATACCCACAGAGGGGGAAACTCAAGTCTGGTATTTCAGACAGAACCTGCTTGGACAAAGTCTCATCTGTCAGTCACTTCCTGAGGGAAGGAGGGAGGGAGGGAGGAAGGAAGGACCACAATTATCTCTCCTCTGTGTCCTTTTTACGCTCTTTTCATGCTCTGATGAATATTGTGATTCAAGTTGGCCATGTCCCCTTTTCCACAGCATGTGCACTGTGGCTCTAGATCAAGGAATCAGTTTGTTTGTGTGTTTTGCGCTATCTAGGAGAAGCACCATAGCAGTTGCATACTGACTGAGAAATTTGATTTTTAGGAAATGATTTTTCATATCTGTGAGTGGTCTCTCCATAGATAGCCACTCATCTTTCTTTAAACTTGAGTATAGGAATGAATGATCCCTCCCTCCCTCCCTCCCTCCCTCTCTCCCTCTTCATGGGAATGAGTGTCTGCTCTTGCATTGAGGGCTCCCCAGTTCTCAGCATCTCCAGCCCAACCTGTCACAAGCTGATCACACATTTGCAAACTTGGGATATATTCTGCTGAAGTTTTGGGATAATGAATTTCATCAACTATGGGACTAACTTTGTTCTGACAGGACACTCACTCACAATCTCTCCTCATCACACCCACATAGTGTAACAACTTTGTGTTTCCTCCACAATGTGCTCATTTCTGTCAGGGAACTGAAAGCCGGCCAGCCAGCCAACACTATTTTTCCTTGTTTCTCATTTTGTTCTTATATTCTGTCTCTCCCCCCCCCCCCGCCTGGAAAACTTTCAGAGTTCACTCTGCCCCCTGAGTAAAGGTGTTATGCTTCCTTTTATTGTATATTTAGTGTGTGTGTGTGTGTGTGTGTGTGTGTGTGTGTGTGAGAGAGAGAGAGAGAGAGAGAGAGATTCATTATGAAATCAAAAGTCAGTCAACAACAGCAAACTTTGTATTTATTTGTCCATCCACGTATTTGCTTGTTTACTTACTTACTTACTCACTCACTCACTCACTCACTCACTCACTCACCCACTTCATTTATTATTTATTTATTTATTTATTTGCAGTGGAAGACTTAATTCAGTAAGAATGATCAGAAGGGTAGGTAGGGTATCCTTGGGAAAAGAGTAAGATATCATGATGACTTTCCCTTCCAAGAGGGAGCTTTCTAGTAAGACGTGAAACCACAGTTTCAAGGGCCCGCTTTCCACAAGTCCTTTTCCAAGGTCAGGCATTTCTTAGGTAAGCAAGGGTCTCCATTCATTCCCTTTGAGGAACTCTCAGGCCCTGCCCTGACATTAACCTCTGACTCCTGCCTATTGTCAAGGCCAATGGGACACTCCTCAGCCCCTCCCTGACCTGAGGTGACCTGAGAAGCCACAGCCCACCCCAGTTCACAGGCCTCTCTTTATCTATCTATCTAACTAAGTAACTGTACAGCATAAAATGTGGAATCTCTTCTCAATGAAATGCTGTTGGCAGCCATTCGATGAATTTATTCTCATCTCAGATCCTGTCCAGCAGGGATGTCTTCTTTCCGTGTTTCTTCTTCTTTTGTATGTTGCAGTCAGTTCAGATGTGCTGGTATATGGTGAGAAAGAGAGAG
>NW_027460995.1:20000-82500 GCF_037038515.1 Microtus pennsylvanicus
GTTCCTCACACGAGACGCGCCTTCCCGGAGGAGGACGACGACGGGGCCGGAAGAGTCCCCGGACGCACCTCGGCCGGCGGACCCACCGCCACGCCGCAGACGACGGACGTCCGCTAAGCCTCCTTTTCCCTCGCGAGGTTCCCGAAGCGCGCAGAGCCTGCCTCTCGCACCCTCTCGCACGGACCCACCGCCGAGACAGATGCGCCCGCCGACGCCGAAGGAAGGCCCTCCGGCGGCGACGGGCCCCGACGCGTCCGGCGACGCGCCGGGAGACGACCGACCGCCGTTCTCTCCAAAGGCCACACCCGAGAGAGAGGTCACGACCCCGCAAAGCCAGAACCGGATCCCCGACCCCGAGGAGGGACGGGTCAACAACTGCTCCCCAACCGTGGGAACGCTGCCGGGGAGGGGGAGCGAGGCGACCTCCACACGGCATACAACACGAGCGACGCACGCCCGCGACGCGCGCGACGAGGCCGCGGTCCGCCGGAACGGCAAAGACGGGGAAGCGCGAAAGGGACCGCTCGCGGCGGGCACGGACGGTGGACGGGTGGGGCCCGGGAGCCCACCGCCACCCAGCCCCGCTCTTCCCGCTCGGCTCCGCGCCCCGACCGAGGCGCGTACGCACCCTCGGGGGAGCGGGGGAATCGGGGTCCCGCGGCACTCGGGCGTGCGCGCACGCGACCCCTTCTTTCCCCGCCACGGGTAACACGTCCCAGGCTCCGACACGGCACGCCAGCCGAATCCACGACACGCTCTCTTGCCCCGCGTGGTTCCTCCCCGGACTCGGAGCGAGGAGGCGCGGGCCGCAGCGGGTGACACAAACGCTCGGGTTTTCCCCCCCCAAGGACGGGACGCGGCGAGGGGCACCCGGCCGAAGCTACGCGCATCGGGCGGTCGGGGCGTGCCGGGGCGACCCCAAGCACGCCCTCTCTTCATCGGATCGCTAGAGAAGGCACTTTTTCTCACTGAGGGCGGGCGGGACGGACCCGGCCCGACGAGCCTCCGGTCGCGGCAGCGCAAGAGCAGGGGAAGCGACACACACACACCGCTCGATGATCTCGAGCGCGGCGAGGCGGGGGGGTCTGCGGTATCGGTAAGGCTTTTTCTTCCTTTCCGGGGCGTACTCTTGAGCGTTCGCGGACAGGGGGGGCCGGACTGAGAAAAAGCATACTACACAAGAGGTCCCCCGAGAGCCAGGCCTGCCTCTCCGGCAACACCCACCGGGTCTGCACCAGGCGGGGAGGCATTCTCAGTCCGTCACCGACGGACCACCTTTAACGGTGAGAAGAAAATTAAAAGGCCGGCCGCGACCGCTCAACACCACCCAACGGCTCACCGCCTACGGGAGAAGGCAGCGCGTGGTGGGCCGCTCGCCCGATCTCACAAGACGGCCGTGAGAGAGCCATCTTACCGCAGCGAGCCTCTCTTACCCGCTCGCCTCGACCCCCTTTTTTTCTTGATCCTCGGGATCACACACCTCGCAGAGGAACACCGCTAACGGCCGTACCGCACACAGGAGGCATACACGTCAGGGAGCTGGGAAACGCCGCCGCCGCTCAGAACCGGGCACCTCTGAAGATCGGCCTGGAACGCTCCAGGAGCACCACGAGGATCGCAAGCAAGGCGCGTGCACACGAGCCCGGTCGGGAGGGGCACGTAACGCGGCAATCAGCCGACCCTCCCCCGGCTCGGAGGGAGGAGGGCCAAACAGACCCACACACGGTGGGCATAGCGAAACGCGCGACGGGGAACAAAGCCCCCGGCGCGCCTCACAGGAACCCCCACGAACCACAGCGAAGAGTGCGGGGGGGCTTTCACAGGGCTCGGGCCGGATAACCGCACCCCTGCCTTCCACACACCACCGGTAAAGGTGGGGAGGAGAGACGAGGGGCCCGCTGGCAGAACGAGAAGAGCGGCCGCCATTCACCATGAATGTCCGTCCCTCGCCTGGCGCGGCTTAGGCCTCCGGCCCGAATGAACACAGGGCAAGCGCACCACATCGATCAACAAAGCAGAACCGGGAAGAATCGAGCGAGAGATCACCACAGACCCAACACATGCCACAGGAAAAAAAAAAAAGGAAAAAAAAAAAGAAAACCCTTCACACCGCCACACCAAAAAAAGAGCGGTGGGGGGGTCAACGGGGAATCCAATAAAAGAGGAGTGCACTCGGGAGGCACATAACATGAGGCAGCAGAAGGGCCGGGCCACCCTCAACCCAAAAAGGACTCATGGAGACTCGGGAGCTCCACAAGCTGGGAGGGGAGGGGTAAAAAAAAAAAACCGGTGCGCTCGGGAGGCACACGGGAGCAGAGGACCATGGAGGAGACTCGGGAGCTCCACAACCTGGTCCCCGCATGCAAAAGAAAAAAAAAAAGCACCGGGATGGCAAGGGAGAAGCATCGAGAGACGGGTCCCACCATCCAAACAGAATGGGTGACAAACCACGAAGCGGGGACGCCTGACACGCTTCACCACGGGCAAAAGCAAGGCAAGGAAAGCCGGTCATCTCAAAAAGCCTCACGGGAAAGCATAGCAGCGAGACACGGGCTGGGCTAGACGGAGAAAAATCACACCCTGTGAGGCTCGGAAGAGAGACCGCCACCTAGCGTCCTTTAATGTCACCCAATTAAAGGACAGCGTGTCAGCACCTATCTGCAGGTACAATAAGGACAGATAGCAATTATTAGAAGAATGGCAACAGGTACGGGGAGTCATTCACAGACCACACAGAACTCCTGAAAGTGAGGCTGGGTGAAATGTCCCAAAAATGTCCCCATAAACAAGAGAACCGACCCTCAAAGGAACAACTGGTCGACCTCATAACCATGAAAGGACCGAGAGAGCGAGGTGGACATGCCAGAAAGCCGGGCGCCCAGCCTCCTCCAGGCCGAGGACCCTGCGACCAGCCGCTAGGGATGGAGAAGGGCAAGAAGAAAAACTTGGGGGGGGGATCTCGAGTCCAAGAAACCGGGGACCAGTGAACAGGGGAGCCGGGACCACCACCTCCTCTCGGCCTCGAGAACACGAGGCCCGCCGCTGGGCTCTCGCAAGACCAAGGGCAGGAGAAAGGGGCGGGGGAGAACTCCGAGACACCAACGAGTCCGGACCAGGGAGGCGAGAAAGACGGGACCACGGCCTCCTCTCGGCCTCAGCATGGCAAGGCCCGCCGCTGAGGACCGAGGGTTCCTGGCAAGAGGAAGAAAATTAATAAAAAAGCTCCGAGAGTCCGGACCAGGGAGGCGAGGAAGCCGGGACCACGGCCTCCTCTCGGCCTCAGGATGGCAAGGCCCGCCGCTGAGGACCGAGGGTTCCTGGCAAGAGGAAGGAAAAAAAAAAAAAAGGTCCGAGACCCCCAACGAGTCCGTGACGGGGCAGCGGGGAAGCCGGGATCAACCATCGCCTCCTCTCGGCCTCGGGTCGCCGGGTCCCAGGGCTTTTTAGAAGAGAGAAAAAGCAAGGGAAAAGCAACTTTTAAAGCCGAGGTATTTCACCGATCCTGGGCCCGGGTGGACCCGACACCTAGCGGGAGTACGCAAACGACTGAAGCCTTCTGGTCGACCCGCTCAAGTCTCCCAGCACCCTCTCCAGCTGGTCCCGTCACTGGGTTCCATCCCCAACGCACACACCCATGGGTGACTCTTCCGGCACAACCTCCTACACAGAGACCGTCCCCAAGCACGACACCGACTCCGGGACACACCCGCCTGCCGGGCCGGGACTCTCGTCATTCTTTCCGCCTCACAAAAGCCATTTTGCCCCGTCCTCGTCAACGACCGAGGACCAGGAGCGTTGCAGAAAAAGGCCACCGCTAGGGGGCGCCCGACAAGACCGCCATAGATCGCTCGCTCGCTCGCTCGCTCGTTCGGCCGCGACCGCGGCGGCGGCGTCTTCACCTTCTCTGGCGTGACAGCGTCCTTCCACGCTCACGCCCGGAGGTGGCACGGGCCCACAACAGGACAGGGAACTCCCCTGTCGGTTCCCCCACCCCTCCCCATCCCACCCCCGAACACGGTGAACGGCGGGCCGGGCTGGACATTCGGGGCTACGAAAACGAAAGTACGACCCAGACCACAGGCAGCTAGGAAAGCAGGCGAATCGATCCGATCGCTCGCTCGCTCGCTCGCTCGCTCGCTCACGGGGAAACAAAGAGCGTGTCTGACAGATCGGTGACAGGACTAGATGGGCCAGGGGCTTCTGCAACCATTAGGGCATGGTGAGAGGGAGGGACCGAGGGGGACCGAGGGGGACCGAGGGGGACCGAGGGACCGAGGGAGGAAGGGAGGGAGGGAGGCGGCAACGGCAGTTCCCTGCCATCTAAGGTCTCCTTTCACCATGGCCACTGCTTGCTTGCTTGCTTGTGGTTCTTTTTCTTCACCCCACTCCCCACGCCCTCAGCCCACACTTCTCAGACTAAATACCGAGTCAGAGAAAATTAAAACAGACGTGGAATAGTTTTTTTTAAAAAAAAATAATAATAATAATAATGAAATAAAAATAGTGTTTCAAAAATCCCACTCGGATTTCATTTCCGGGAATAATATCGTCATAGTGATGTGTTGTGAACATTTTCACTTAGAACAGAAAAAATAAACAGGTCACTTTAGTCATTTCTTGGAGAGGGTCTGTTTCCCCACCACGGTGGTTCGCACTTGCTGAGTTGCTGAAGATGATCTCCTGATCCTCGTGTTTTCAGTTTCTGAGTGCTGCTGACATGACAGACATGGGCCCTCACACTCGAGTTTATGAGACACTACTGAGAGCGTGGAGCCCATAGGACAAGGCTTTGGCTTTCCCTTCCCCTCCAACATAAGCCAGATAAATAAATAAATAAATAAATAAATAAATAAATAAATAAATGCCCAGCAGCAGAAGCATGAAAGCAGCTTCTCAGACCCTTTAGAGCTCCTGAGTTACAGTCATGGCAGAGGATATGACTAGGCCAGGGCTCCCTTCACAACCACCATCCAGGCCTGCCTGCCTGCCTGCCTGCCTGCCTGCCTGCCTGCCTTCCTTCCTTTTTTAAATGCCAGTTTACTAAAATTTTAGTTATTTTTAATTGCGTTGGGAGGCTAGAAATTTTTGGGTTTTCGTGAGTGGGCAGACATATGAAAGAAAGGAAGAAAGGAACGAAGGAACGAAGGAGAGAAGGATCAGAGCAGTGAATATACAGGTGCACAGTCCTTACACCAATGTTGACTGCAGATAGAAAAATAAGAGGAAGAAAAAAAAATAGAACGTCACCAAAAGGACAGCCTGGTCTATAAAAATGAGTTCCGGGACAGCCAGGGCTATTCCATGAAATTGGCTGAGTTCAAATCAGCAATTTCCCAACTCCAACAAGAATGTTGACAGGAAAGGCAACAGCTGTACACGTCAAGGAAGGCCAGTGGAGCTGTAGGCACACCCTTCACACCCTTTGAAACTTCTCTGTTGCAAAGTCACAGAGTTAGGAAAGGAAAATAACGCGTCACTGAAGTCATTCCTAGGCTAGGGCTCCCTTCACAACCATTTGAAAGGATCACAGCACTGAATATACAGACGCACGGTAATTACACCAACATTGACTGGAAAGACACCTAAACTAACAGAGACACACACATACACAATCCATAGCATTTGCTGCCTAGCAGATCAAATGAATTCCAGTGTCAGTAGGCACACCCTTCACACCCCTTGAAACTTCTCTGTTGCAAGGTCACAGAGTTAGGAAAGGATCTTGATCTTGAACTTTCCTTAATAGTAAGTCTGTGTGTGTATCACACTCAAGCCAAGTGCCCCTCAGAGCTCATGGAAGACAAAACAGATCTCTAGAATAAGAGAGACGGGGGGGGGGGGGGGGAGATTCACTCAAGAAAATGAAAGCAAAACCCTACACAAACCCTGGCACACAGTAAAATCAGTCCTATGAGGAAATTTGTAGCTCTGATTGCCTACTTTTTAAAAAGACTTCTAACCGGGTAATGGTGGTACACGCCTTTAATTCCAGCACTCGTTCTGGTCTCAAAGAGCTAGTTCCAGGACTGACTCAATTAGAGAGAACTAGAGAGAAACCCTGTCACAAAACAAACAAAAAAGGAATAAATACTTTATGGAAGAATAGATGGACAGATAGACAGACAGACAGACCCACACCCCATCTTCTGTCTTCTGAAGGTACCAGGCTCTCTCACAGGGGTCAGGCAGAAACGCAGGCAGTGTATGTGTGTGATATCAAGCAAGCCTATATGTGATATATAGGGTATGATAGGATAATGTCAGTATTAAATTGGGGTAGGTCTCAGGAGCACAAGAACCCAAATCTGTGCTGTACTCCCTGTCACCAGAAGAGGGCACTAGATCCCCACCATGTGGTTTCTGGACATTCCAGAAATTCCATCTCTCCAGTTCTCATTCTTTCATTGTTCCTCCTGCATGCCTGCATCTAGTGAGAGAGTGGGCACCGTTCCTCCCTGCTTCTGTGTGTCTGTGTCTGTCACGTCCTGGATAGCCAGAGTGCCCGCCACCTACGCCTGAGATAGATGTGGCCGGCAGCCCTGGGGCTGGGGGAAAGGGAGAGAGTGGGTTCCCTGGAGAGCCTTGGGCAGAGGCTCTGTGGATTCCCTGCAGGAGGCCTCACCGCCTCTGAGGAGCCCATGGGGGAGGGAGAAAGGGAAGGTCAACCAGACAGTCCTGCCTGGCTTTTGCTTTGCTTTGCTTTGTTTTTGTTTTTTTTTTGTTTTTTGTTTTGTTTTGTTTGTGTTTGTTTCCAGGTACAGCTGTGACCAGGTCTGGATCCAGGACAGACTCCAAAGCTAGAGAGAAATCCTGTCTCAGAAAAAATAAATAAATAAATGAATGGATAGATAGCTAGATAGCCAGACAGAGAGATGATAAAAACACCTCCAAGATCAGGGAGACCAAGGCAGGCAGATCACTGTGAGTTTAAGGCTCCCTTGTTCTGCAGATTGAGATTCAAGGCCAGGCAAAGTGACACAGAGAAACCCCGTTTTCAAAAAAAAAAAAGGTGAGGGCTGGAGAGAGATGGCTCTGTGGTTAAGAGTTCTGACTGCTCTTCCAGAGGACCCAGGTTCAATTCCTTACCACCCACATGGCAGTCAACAGCTGTCGGTAACTCCAAGATCGGACACCCTCAGATAGACATACATGCAGGCAAAACACCAATGACAATAAAATGAAAATAAATAAATTATTAGGAAAATAAATATATAGAAAAGGTGTTTAGTGCATGCCTTTAATCTCAGCACTAGGAGGCAGAGGCAGATGACTCTCTGTGAGTCTGAGGCCAGTCTTGTCTACAAAGTGAGTCCCAGGGCATACAAGGGTACACAACGAAACCTTATGTTGAACAACCACAAATAAGCAAACAAATAGAGAGATAATAACAATAAAAATATTTGAGAGTTCAAATAATTGACTTCATCCACAATAAAAGAATATAAAAATAAAAATATCAAATGCACTTGAACACATTGGCACAGGAGAACGCTTGCTAAATAGAACCCCAGTAGCACAGACACTGAGAGAAAAAGAAAAAAAAGAAAAGAAAAAAAAGAAAAAAAAACAAAGAAAAAAACTAAAGAGAGAAAAAAAAGAAAAAAAGGAAAAAAAGAAAAAAAAGAAGAAAAAAAAGAAAAAAAGAAAAAAAAGAAAGAAAAAAAAAGAAAAAAAAAACAGACACTGAGAGAAACAATTAATAAGTGAGACCTCCTGAAACTGAAAAGCTTCTGTAAAGCAAAGAACATGGCCAAGAAGACAAAACGACGGCCTTACAGAATGGGAAAAGATTTTCACTAATCTCCAAAATACACAAAGAACTCGAGAAATTGGTCATCCAAAGAACAAATAATCCAATTTTAAAAAATGGAGTACAGACCTAAACAGAGAACTCTCAACAGAGGGATCTAAAATGGTTGAAAGACACTTAAATGTTGGGTCGAGGGGGGGGGGTCATGCAAAGATGAGAACACCACCAAGTCTAATAAACCAAAAACAAACTTAAAAATACAAACACACCGCGAGTCACAGAAGCTTATCAGCTAGCTGAGACCACAGGCAGAGTTTGGGCTTCTGACACTGTGGCAAAAGGCCGGTTTCTGAAACCCATTTTTATAGTAGGGGCATCGCAGGGCAGTGGTGGCGCAAGCCTTTAATCCCAGCACTCGGGAAGCAGAGGCAGGCGGATCTCTGTGAGTTCGAGACCAGCCTGGTCTACAGAGCTAGTTCCAGGACAGGCTCCAAAGCCACAGAGAAACCCTGTCTCGAAAAACCAAAAAAAAAAAAAAAATATGTTTCTCTGGATGTGCCTCTGTGTGTGTGTGTGTGTGTGTGTGTGTGTGTGTGTTGTGTGTGTGTGTGTGTGTGTGTGTTTATGGGGTGGCTTTTGAACTAACCAAGATGACTGGTTCCATATCTGGCAGAGAGGCAGGTGGATCTCTGGGAGTTTGAGGCCAGCCAGCCTGGTTGACAAGAGCTAGTTCCAAAGACAGGCTCCAAAGCAACAGAGAAACCCTTCCTTGAAAATCAAAACAAGAACACAAACCAAAAATAAAATAAAACATAAATTAAATGAGTGTGAGAGAGAGAGAGAGAAGAAATGTTGATTTGTTGATTTACAGACAAGAAATAAGAAAATACAAAACCATAATGTTACCAAGATGACAGCCTGGTTTATATAGTGAGTTAAAGGTATTATACAGAGAAACCCTTCACCAAAAATAATAATAATAATAATAATAATAATAAAAGAAGAAAACAGAAAAAAAAACAAGTAAGGAAAAAGAAAGGAAGGAAGGAAGGAAGGAAGGAAGGAAGGAAGGAAGGAAGGAAAAAACAGGTGTTTTCCTTTTTTTCTTTGTTTATCTCAGGTTATTTTATTTTAATTTATTTTTTTAATTGCAGCAGCGGCAGTATATTTTGGGCAGCACATTTCTTTATTCTCAGTTCTCAGCCCTCAGAAATCAGGAGAGGCAGAAACAGGCAAATCGCTGTGAGTTTGAGGCCACCTCGTTCTGCAGTGTGAGTTTTAGGACAGGCAAAGCGACAGACACAGAGAAACCCTGACTTAGGGGGGGAAAGTGTGTTTAGTACAGGCCTTTAATTCCGGCACTAGGAAGCAGAGGTAGAGGCAGGGGCAGCTAGATCTCTGTGAGTCTGAGGCCAGCCTTGTCTACAAAGTGAGTTCCAGGGACACAGGGAACCTCTATGTAAAAAAAAAAACACAAATAAACTAATCATCATCATCATCATCATCATCATCTAAGAGCTCAATTAATTGACTTCACCCAAAATTCAAAAATAAAAAAAGAGTGTGTCTGACTGATCAGTGAAAGGACTATGTGGGCCAAGGGGCTGCCACAATTATGGCTTGGTGAGAGGGAGGAACTGAGGGAGGGAGGGAGGGAGGGAGGGAGGGAGGGAGGGAGGGAAGGAAGGAGGGAGGGAGGGAGGGAGGCCTGCTTTCTTAGGGTTCTTTTTCAGTAGTTGTGTTTGTACAACCCCACACACCACTTCTCATACTAAATACCGAGTCTGAGAAAATTAAAACAGCTGTGGAAAATTCCCACTTGGATGTCTGTTCCTGCCCTGTAAAACAAGAACCACAACAAAAATATCCATATCTAAGCAGGCCAATTAAGTTGTAGCCTCACCCTTTAAAGGTTCTAGCTGTTGGGAAGGGCTGGTGACCTTGAACTTTACTAGTCTCTGAAATCTGCCTTCTCACTTTTACCAGGTGCCCTCAGGGGCCAGGAGTGGAGGCCAGGGCCCCTGCTACAGGAGATTTCCTAGATCACCTACAGGCTCTTAGGATTCCTGGGCCTGCTTAGAGAAAGACACACGACACGTGAGACGCAGAGAAAAAAATTTTCTGAGACAAGGATTCTCTTAGCTTTGGCACCTGTCCTGGAACTGTAGATGACCAGGCTGGCCTCAAACTCACAGAGATCTGCCTGCCTCTGTCTGCCACAGAGAAAATTACAACAGCCATGGAATAATATGAAAAATTCTGATTTACGCCAGGCAGTGGTGGCGCACGCCTTTAATCCCAGCACTTGGGAGGCAGAGGCAGGCGGATCTCTGTGATTTCGAGACCAGCCTGGTCTACAAGAGCTAGTTCCAGGACAGGCTCCAAAACCACAGAGAAACCCTGTCTCGAAAAACCAAAAAAATAAAAATGAAAATAATAAGAATAAAATAAAATGTTAAAAAAAAAAGAAAAATTCTGATTTTGATATCATTTCCAGGAATACTGATGCAGTGAATTATTTGGAACATTTTCACTTCCGACAGAAAAAAATAAAAATGTCATTTTATTGATTTCTTTTAGAGGGTCTCTTTCCCACCAGGATGGTTTGCACTTGCTGGGTTGTTGAAGATGATCTCCTGATCCTTGTATTCCCAGTTCCTGAGTGCTGCCGGCAGGACAGACATGGGCTCACTAGACACTCGAGTTTTTGACGCAGTACTGAGAACCTGGAGCCCAAAGGACAAGGCTTCAGCTTCCCCTGCCCCTCTGACATAGGCCAGATACATAAATGATTACCCAGATTTTATTTAAATCTCTCAGTGTGGCTTGTGTATGTGGGGGAGACAGGGAAGGTATCACATTTCAAAACATTTTCATAACTGCACTTAGCACTGTATTCTTTTCCATTTATTTTACTTTTATTTGAGAGTGTTTCCAATTGTGTGGACTTAGTTAAATTTCAATTTCTTAAGGAATTTTTTTATGATTTTCTTAACTTTATTTTATGTGCAATGGTCTGAAGATGTCAGATCACCCAGAAACTGAATTTACAATCACTATGAGCTGCCATGCAGGTGCTGGGAATTGAACCCAATTTCTCTGGAAGAGCCGCGAAACTAGCTCTCCAGGCTCTTCTTAATTTAAAAGTTTATTTATGTGTCTCTGGGTGTGCCAGTGCCTGTGTTTGGTTTGTGTGTGTGTTGGGGGGGGGTTGTGTGTGTGGGGGTGGCTTTTGACCTCACCAGACAAAGGCATTCAAGAGCACTGGCTCCATATTTAGCAGAAACAGGATCATTGGGAGTTTTAGGACAGCCTGGTCTACAAGAAAGGAGCTAGTTTTAACAACAGTCTCCAAAGCAGCAGAGAAACCCTGTCTCATAAAGCAAAACACAAAACCAAACATATTTGAGAGAGAGAGAGAGAGAGAGAGAGAGAGAGAGAGAGAGAGAGAGAGAACAGCTAGGGCTGTTACACAGAGAAACCATGCCTCAAGAACTAACTAATAAAAGAAGGGGGAAAAAAGCAAGAGAGCAAGAAAGCAAAAAAATCAAGCAAGCAAGCAAGAAGGAAAGCTAGAGAGAAACCCTGTCTCAGAAAACAAAAAAATAAATAAATAAACTAATAAATGAAATGAATGGATAGATAGATAGATAGATAGATAGATAGATAGATAGATAGATAGATAGATAGATAGATGATAAAACACCTCCAAGATCAGGGAGACCAAAGCAGGCAGATCACTGTGAGTTTAAGGCTACTTTGTTCTGCAGATTGAGATTCAGGACAGGCAAAGTGACACAGAAAAACCCTGTTTTCAAAAAAAATGTGTTTAGTGTACGCCTTTAATGCCATCACTAGAAGGCAGAGGCAGGCGGATCTCTGTGAGTCTGAGGCCAGTCTTGTTTACAAAGTGAGTCCCAGGGCATACAAGGATACACAAGGAAACCCCGTGTTGCAAACCCACAAATAAACAAACAGATAATAACAATAAAAATATTTGAGAGTTCAAATAATTGACCTCATCCACAATAAAAAAAATATAAAAATAAAAATATCAAAAGCATTTGAACGGGGGCTGGAGAGATGGCTCAGCGGTTAAGAGCGTTGCCTGCTCTTCCAAAGGTCCTGAGTTCAATTCCCAGCAACCACATGGTGGCTCACAACCATCTGTAATAGGGTCTGGTGCTCTCTTCTGGCCTTCAGACATACACACAGAAAGAATATTGTATACATAATAAATAAATATTTATTTTTTAAAAAAAAGCATTTGAACGCATCGGCACAGGAGACCACTTCCTAAATCTAACTCCAGTAGCACAGACTCTGAGAGAAACAAAATTAATCAATGGGACCTCGTGAAACTGAAAGGCTTCTTCTGTAAAGCAAAGGACATGGCCAACAAGACAAAACGACGGCCTTACAGAATGGGCAAAGATCTTCACTAACCCCACATCAGACAGAGGTCTGATCTCCAAAATATACAAAGAACTCAAGACATTGGTCATTTCAAGAACAAATAATCCAGTTCACAACATGGAGGTACAGACCTAAACAGAGAACTCTCAACCGAGAAATCTAAAATGGCTGAAAGACACTTAAGGAGATGTTCAACACCCTTAGTCATCAGAGATATGTAAATCAAAACAGCTCTGAGATTCCACTTTATACCTGTAAGAATGGCCAAGATCTAAAACACTGATGACAACTTATGCTGGAGAGGATGTGGGGAAAAGGGAACACTCCTGCATCGCTGGTGGGAATGCAAGCTGGTACTGCCCCCTTTGGATGTCAGTGTGGCGATTTCTCAGAAAATTAGGAAACAACCTTCCTCAAGACCCAGCAATACCACGTTTAGGTATATATGTAAAGGATGCTCAATTGTGCCACGAGGACATGGGCTCAACTATGCTCATAGCAGCATTGTTTGTCATAGCCAGAACCTTGGGAGAGGGTTGAAGGGGAGGCATGGAAAGAGAGGAAAGAAAAACGTAGAGCTTAACAAAAATAAATAAAAGAAACAAAGGCGGGTAGTGGTGGCACATTCCTTTAATCCCAGCACTTGGGAGGCAAAGGCAGGTGGATCTTTGTGAATTTGAGGCCAGCCTGGTCTACAAGGGTTAGTTCCAAAGCTACAGAGAAACCCTGTCATGAAAAACCAAAAATAAATAAATAATTAGGCATGGATTGTTTAAAAAAAAATCAAACGCAAACCAAGTAGAAATAACTACTTTCAGTATGCCATTCAAGAATTAGGGAACCCTTTATCCCAGCATGTGGGAGACACAGGCAGAAGGACATCTGTGAGTTAAAATCCAGACTCATCTACCAAGTGAGATCACAAGACTCGTGCACTGTCTCATAGGTCCTAAATTCCCATGATCCAGTTTCTAGGACCAAGGAGACAGTTTATAATGTCTCCTTCTTCTTTCCTTCCTTCCTTCCTTTTTTTTTGGGGGGGGGTGGTGTTTGGTCAAACTTTTATATATGTTTTTTTTTATTTGGGTTGGGGGCCTCTCTATAAAGCCTGGGAATTCACAGAGGTCCACCTGCCTCTGTCTCTTTGATGATAGAATAAAAGATGTGCACCACAATAACCAGGCTCAGTTTCTTGTACATTTAGTTTAATTTCAAATTTTGTTTGTATCTCTTGGTCTGCACCAAGTGTGTCCCTGTGGGGGTGGGGGGGCAGGGAAGTTGTCCTATTTTAGAACATTTTATTTTACTTTTATTTGAGACAGTCTTTCCGGTTGTGTAGAACTTATTTTAATTTCAAATTTTTAAAGAATTTTTTTATGATTTATTTAACTTTATTTTATGTGCAGTTGTGTGAAACTGGATTTACAATCACTTATGAGCTGCTGCCTTGTGGGGGTTACATCTCAGGAGCACAAGAACCCAATCTGTGCTGTACTCCCTGTCACCAAAAGAGGTCACTAGATCCCCACCATGTGGTTTCTGGACATTCCAGAAATTCCATCTCTCCAGTTCTCATTCTTTCATTGTTCCTCCTGCATGCCTGCATCTAGTGAGAGAGTGGGCACCGTTCCTCCCTGCTTCTGTGTGTCTGTGTCTGTCACGTCCTGGATAGCCAGAGTGCCCGCCACCTACGCCTGAGATAGATGTGGCCGGCAGCCCTGGGGCTGGGGGAAAGGGAGAGAGTGGGTTCCCTGGAGAGCCTTGGGCAGAGGCTCTGTGGATTCCCTGCAGGAGGCCTCACCGCCTCTGAGGAGCCCATGGGGGAGGGGGAAAGGGAAGGTCAACCAGACAGTCCTGCCTGGCTTTTGCTTTGCTTTGCTTTGTTTTTGTTTTGGTTTGTTTCCAGGTACAGCTGTGTCCAGGTCTGGAACCAGGACAGACTCCAAAGCTAGAGAGAAATCCTGTCTCAGAAAAAATAAATAAATAAATGAATGGATAGATAGCTAGATAGCCAGACAGAGAGATGATAAAAACACCTCCAAGATCAGGGAGACCAAGGCAGGCAGATCACTGTGAGTTTAAGGCTCCCTTGTTCTGCAGATTGAGATTCAAGGCCAGGCAAAGTGACACAGAGAAACCCCGTTTTCAAAAAAAAAAAAGGTGAGGGCTGGAGAGAGATGGCTCTGTGGTTAAGAGTTCTGACTGCTCTTCCAGAGGACCCAGGTTCAATTCCTTACCACCCACATGGCAGTCAACAGCTGTCGGTAACTCCAAGATCGGACACCCTCAGATAGACATACATGCAGGCAAAACACCAATGACAATAAAATGAAAATAAATAAATTATTAGGAAAATAAATATATAGAAAAGGTGTTTAGTGCATGCCTTTAATCTCAGCACTAGGAGGCAGAGGCAGATGACTCTCTGTGAGTCTGAGGCCAGTCTTGTCTACAAAGTGAGTCCCAGGGCATACAAGGGTACACAACGAAACCTTATGTTGAACAACCACAAATAAGCAAACAAATAGAGAGATAATAACAATAAAAATATTTGAGAGTTCAAATAATTGACTTCATCCACAATAAAAGAATATAAAAATATCAAATGCACTTGAACACATTGGCACAGGAGAACGCTTGCTAAATAGAACCCCAGTAGCACAGACACTGAGAGAAAAAGAAAAAAAAGAAAAGAAAAAAAAGAAAAAAAAACAAAAAAAAAACAAAGAAAAAAACTAAAGAGAGAAAAAAAAAGAAAAAAAAGGAAAAAAAGAAAAAAAAGAAGAAAAAAAAGAAAAAAAGAAAAAAAAGAAAAAAAAAGAAAAAAAAAACAGACACTGAGAGAAACAATTAATATGTGAGACCTCCTGAAACTGAAAAGCTTCTGTAAAGCAAAGAACATGGCCAAGAAGACAAAACGACGGCCTTACAGAATGGGAAAAGATCTTCACTAATCTCCAAAATACACAAAGAACTCGAGAAATTGGTCATCCAAAGAACAAATAATCCAATTTTAAAAAATGGAGTACAGACCTAAACAGAGAACTCTCAACAGAGGGATCTAAAATGGTTGAAAGACACTTAAATGTTGGGTCGAGGGGGGGGGGTTATGCAAAGATGAGAACACCACCAAGTCTAATAAACCAAAAACAAACTTAAAAATACAAACACACCGCGAGTCACAGAAGCTTATCAGCTAGCTGAGACCACAGGCAGAGTTTGGGCTTCTGACACTGTGGCAAAAGGCCGGTTTCTGAAACCCATTTTTATAGTAGGGGCATCGCAGGGCAGTGGTGGCGCAAGCCTTTAATCCCAGCACTCGGGAAGCAGAGGCAGGCGGATCTCTGTGAGTTCGAGACCAGCCTGGTCTACAGAGCTAGTTCCAGGACAGGCTCCAAAGCCACAGAGAAACCCTGTCTCGAAAAACCAAAAAAAAAAAAAAATATGTTTCTCTGGATGTGCCTCTGTGTGTGTGTGTGTGTGTGTGTGTGTTGTGTGTGTGTGTGTGTGTTTATGGGGTGGCTTTTGAACTAACCAAGATGACTGGTTCCATATCTGGCAGAGAGGCAGGTGGATCTCTGGGAGTTTGAGGCCAGCCAGCCTGGTTGACAAGAGCTAGTTCCAAAGACAGGCTCCAAAGCAACAGAGAAACCCTTCCTTGAAAATCAAAACAAGAACACAAACCAAAAATAAAATAAAACATAAATTAAATGAGTGTGAGAGAGAGAGAGAGAAGAAATGTTGATTTGTTGATTTACAGACAAGAAATAAGAAAATACAAAACCATAATGTTACCAAGATGACAGCCTGGTTTATATAGTGAGTTAAAGGTATTATACAGAGAAACCCTTCACCAAAAATAATAATAATAATAATAATAAAAGAAGAAAACAGAAAAAAAAACAAGTAAGGAAAAAGAAAGGAAGGAAGGAAGGAAGGAAGGAAGGAAGGAAGGAAGGAAAAAACAGGTGTTTTCCTTTTTTTCTTTGTTTATCTCAGGTTATTTTATTTTAATTTATTTTTTTAATTGCAGCAGCGGCAGTATATTTTGGGCAGCACATTTCTTTATTCTCAGTTCTCAGCCCTCAGAAATCAGGAGAGGCAGAAACAGGCAAATCGCTGTGAGTTTGAGGCCACCTCGTTCTGCAGTGTGAGTTTTAGGACAGGCAAAGCGACAGACACAGAGAAACCCTGACTTAGGGGGGGAAAGTGTGTTTAGTACAGGCCTTTAATTCCGGCACTAGGAAGCAGAGGTAGAGGCAGGGGCAGCTAGATCTCTGTGAGTCTGAGGCCAGCCTTGTCTACAAAGTGAGTTCCAGGGACACAGGGAACCTCTATGTAAAAAAAAAAAAAACACAAATAAACTAATAATCATCATCATCATCATCATCATCTAAGAGCTCAATTAATTGACTTCACCCAAAATTCAAAAATAAAAAAAGAGTGTGTCTGACTGATCAGTGAAAGGACTATGTGGGCCAAGGGGCTGCCACAATTATGGCTTGGTGAGAGGGAGGAACTGAGGGAGGGAGGGAGGGAGGGAGGGAGGGAGGGAGGGAGGGAGGGAAGGAAGGAAGCAGGGAGGGAGGGAGGGAGGCCTGCTTTCTTAGGGTTCTTTTTCAGTAGTTGTGTTTGTACAACCCCACACACCACTTCTCATACTAAATACCGAGTCTGAGAAAATTAAAACAGCTGTGGAAAATTCCCACTTGGATGTCTGTTCCTGCCCTGTAAAACAAGAACCACAACAAAAATATCCATATCTAAGCAGGCCAATTAAGTTGTAGCCTCACCCTTTAAAGGTTCTAGCTGTTGGGAAGGGCTGGTGACCTTGAACTTTACTAGTCTCTGAAATCTGCCTTCTCACTTTTACCAGGTGCCCTCAGGGGCCAGGAGTGGAGGCCAGGGCCCCTGCTACAGGAGATTTCCTAGATCACCTACAGGCTCTTAGGATTCCTGGGCCTGCTTAGAGAAAGACACACGACACGTGAGACGCAGAGAAAAAAATTTTCTGAGACAAGGATTCTCTTAGCTTTGGCACCTGTCCTGGAACTGTAGATGACCAGGCTGGCCTCAAACTCACAGAGATCTGCCTGCCTCTGTCTGCCACAGAGAAAATTACAACAGCCATGGAATAATATGAAAAATTCTGATTTACGCCAGGCAGTGGTGGCGCACGCCTTTAATCCCAGCACTTGGGAGGCAGAGGCAGGCGGATCTCTGTGATTTCGAGACCAGCCTGGTCTACAAGAGCTAGTTCCAGGACAGGCTCCAAAACCACAGAGAAACCCTGTCTCGAAAAACCAAAAAAATAAAAATGAAAATAATAAGAATAAAATAAAATGTTAAAAAAAAAAGAAAAATTCTGATTTTGATATCATTTCCAGGAATACTGATGCAGTGAATTATTTGGAACATTTTCACTTCCGACAGAAAACAATAAAAATGTCATTTTATTGATTTCTTTTAGAGGGTCTCTTTCCCACCAGGATGGTTTGCACTTGCTGGGTTGTTGAAGATGATCTCCTGATCCTTGTATTCCCAGTTCCTGAGTGCTGCCGGCAGGACAGACATGGGCTCACTAGACACTCGAGTTTTTGACGCAGTACTGAGAACCTGGAGCCCAAAGGACAAGGCTTCAGCTTCCCCTGCCCCTCTGACATAGGCCAGATACATAAATGATTACCCAGATTTTATTTAAATCTCTCAGTGTGGCTTGTGTATGTGGGGGAGACAGGGAAGGTATCACATTTCAAAACATTTTCATAACTGCACTTAGCACTGTATTCTTTTCCATTTATTTTACTTTTATTTGAGAGTGTTTCCAATTGTGTGGGACTTAGTTAAATTTCAATTTCTTAAGGAATTTTTTTATGATTTTCTTAACTTTATTTTATGTGCAATGGTCTGAAGATGTCAGATCACCCAGAAACTGAATTTACAATCACTATGAGCTGCCATGCAGGTGCTGGGAATTGAACCCAATTTCTCTGGAAGAGCCGCGAAACTAGCTCTCCAGGCTCTTCTTAATTTAAAAGTTTATTTATGTGTCTCTGAGTGTGCCTGTGCCTGTGTTTGGTTTGTGTGTGTGTTGGGGGGGGGTTGTGTGTGGGGGGGTGGCTTTTGACCTCACCAGACAAAGGCATTCAAGAGCACTGGCTCCATATTTAGCAGAAACAGGATCATTGGGAGTTTTAGGACAGCCTGGTCTACAAGAAAGGAGCTAGTTTTAACAACAGTCTCCAAAGCAGCAGAGAAACCCTGTCTCATAAAGCAAAACACAAAACCAAACATATTTGAGAGAGAGAGAGAGAGAGAGAGAGAGAGAGAGAGAGAGAGGGAGAGAGAGAACAGCTAGGGCTGTTACACAGAGAAACCATGCCTCAAGAACTAACTAATAAAAGAAGGGGGAAAAAAGCAAGAGAGCAAGAAAGCAAAAAAATCAAGCAAGCAAGCAAGAAGGAAAGCTAGAGAGAAACCCTGTCTCAGAAAACAAAAAAAATAAATAAATAAACTAATAAATGAAATGAATGGATAGATAGATAGATAGATAGATAGATAGATAGATAGATAGATAGATAGATAGATAGATAGATGATAAAACACCTCCAAGATCAGGGAGACCAAAGCAGGCAGATCACTGTGAGTTTAAGGCTACTTTGTTCTGCAGATTGAGATTCAGGACAGGCAAAGTGACACAGAAAAACCCTGTTTTCAAAAAAAATGTGTTTAGTGTATGCCTTTAATGCCATCACTAGAAGGCAGAGGCAGGCGGATCTCTGTGAGTCTGAGGCCAGTCTTGTTTACAAAGTGAGTCCCAGGGCATACAAGGATACACAAGGAAACCCCGTGTTGCAAACCCACAAATAAACAAACAGATAATAACAATAAAAATATTTGAGAGTTCAAATAATTGACCTCATCCACAATAAAAAAAATATAAAAATAAAAATATCAAAAGCATTTGAACGGGGGCTGGAGAGATGGCTCAGCGGTTAAGAGCGTTGCCTGCTCTTCCAAAGGTCCTGAGTTCAATTCCCAGCAACCACATGGTGGCTCACAACCATCTGTAATAGGGTCTGGTGCTCTCTTCTGGCCTTCAGACATACACACAGAAAGAATATTGTATACATAATAAATAAATATTTATTTTTTAAAAAAAAGCATTTGAACGCATCGGCACAGGAGACCACTTCCTAAATCTAACTCCAGTAGCACAGACTCTGAGAGAAACAAAATTAATCAATGGGACCTCGTGAAACTGAAAGGCTTCTTCTGTAAAGCAAAGGACATGGCCAACAAGACAAAACGACGGCCTTACAGAATGGGCAAAGATCTTCACTAACCCCACATCAGACAGAGGTCTGATCTCCAAAATATACAAAGAACTCAAGACATTGGTCATTTCAAGAACAAATAATCCAGTTCACAACATGGAGGTACAGACCTAAACAGAGAACTCTCAACCGAGAAATCTAAAATGGCTGAAAGACACTTAAGGAGATGTTCAACACCCTTAGTCATCAGAGATATGTAAATCAAAACAGCTCTGAGATTCCACTTTATACCTGTAAGAATGGCCAAGATCTAAAACACTGATGACAACTTATGCTGGAGAGGATGTGGGGAAAAGGGAACACTCCTGCATCGCTGGTGGGAATGCAAGCTGGTACTGCCCCCTTTGGATGTCAGTGTGGCGATTTCTCAGAAAATTAGGAAACAACCTTCCTCAAGACCCAGCAATACCACGTTTAGGTATATATGTAAAGGATGCTCAATTGTGCCACGAGGACATGGGCTCAACTATGCTCATAGCAGCATTGTTTGTCATAGCCAGAACCTTGGGAGAGGGTTGAAGGGGAGGCATGGAAAGAGAGGAAAGAAAAACGTAGAGCTTAACAAAAATAAATAAAAGAAACAAAGGCGGGTAGTGGTGGCACATTCCTTTAATCCCAGCACTTGGGAGGCAAAGGCAGGTGGATCTTTGTGAATTTGAGGCCAGCCTGGTCTACAAGGGTTAGTTCCAAAGCTACAGAGAAACCCTGTCATGAAAAACCAAAAATAAATAAATAATTAGGCATGGATTGTTTAAAAAAAAATCAAACGCAAACCAAGTAGAAATAACTACTTTCAGTATGCCATTCAAGAATTAGGGAACCCTTTATCCCAGCATGTGGGAGACACAGGCAGAAGGACATCTGTGAGTTAAAATCCAGACTCATCTACCAAGTGAGATCACAAGACTCGTGCACTGTCTCATAGGTCCTAAATTCCCATGATCCAGTTTCTAGGACCAAGGAGACAGTTTATAATGTCTCCTTCTTCTTTCCTTCCTTCCTTCCTTTTTTTTGGGGGGGGGTGGTGTTTGGTCAAACTTTTATATATGTTTTTTTTTATTTGGGTTGGGGGCCTCTCTATAAAGCCTGGGAATTCACAGAGGTCCACCTGCCTCTGTCTCTTTGATGATAGAATAAAAGATGTGCACCACAATAACCAGGCTCAGTTTCTTGTACATTTAGTTTAATTTCAAATTTTGTTTGTATCTCTTGGTCTGCACCAAGTGTGTCCCTGTGGGGGTGGGGGGGCAGGGAAGTTGTCCTATTTTAGAACATTTTATTTTACTTTTATTTGAGACAGTCTTTCCGGTTGTGTAGAACTTATTTTAATTTCAAATTTTTAAAGAATTTTTTTATGATTTATTTAACTTTATTTTATGTGCAGTTGTGTGAAACTGGATTTACAATCACTTATGAGCTGCTGCCTTGTGGGGGTTACATCTCAGGAGCACAAGAACCCAATCTGTGCTGTACTCCCTGTCACCAAAAGAGGTCACTAGATCCCCACCATGTGGTTTCTGGACATTCCAGAAATTCCATCTCTCCAGTTCTCATTCTTTCATTGTTCCTCCTGCATGCCTGCATCTAGTGAGAGAGTGGGCACCGTTCCTCCCTGCTTCTGTGTGTCTGTGTCTGTCACGTCCTGGATAGCCAGAGTGCCCGCCACCTACGCCTGAGATAGATGTGGCCGGCAGCCCTGGGGCTGGGGGAAAGGGAGAGAGTGGGTTCCCTGGAGAGCCTTGGGCAGAGGCTCTGTGGATTCCCTGCAGGAGGCCTCACCACCTCTGAGGAGCCCATGGGGGAGGGGGAAAGGGAAGGTCAACCAGACAGTCCTGCCTGGCTTTTGCTTTGCTTTGCTTTGTTTTTGTTTTGGTTTGTTTCCAGGTACAGCTGTGACCAGGTCTGGATCCAGGACAGACTCCAAAGCTAGAGAGAAATCCTGTCTCAGAAAAAATAAATAAATAAATGAATGGATAGATAGCTAGATAGCCAGACAGAGAGATGATAAAAACACCTCCAAGATCAGGGAGACCAAGGCAGGCAGATCACTGTGAGTTTAAGGCTCCCTTGTTCTGCAGATTGAGATTCAAGGCCAGGCAAAGTGACACAGAGAAACCCCATTTTCAAAAAAAAAAAAAGGTGAGGGCTGGAGAGAGATGGCTCTGTGGTTAAGAGTTCTGACTGCTCTTCCAGAGGACCCAGGTTCAATTCCTTACCACCCACATGGCAGTCAACAGCTGTCGGTAACTCCAAGATCGGACACCCTCAGATAGACATACATGCAGGCAAAACACCAATGACAATAAAATGAAAATAAATAAATTATTAGGAAAATAAATATATAGAAAAGGTGTTTAGTGCATGCCTTTAATCTCAGCACTAGGAGGCAGAGGCAGATGACTCTCTGTGAGTCTGAGGCCAGTCTTGTCTACAAAGTGAGTCCCAGGGCATACAAGGGTACACAACGAAACCTTATGTTGAACAACCACAAATAAGCAAACAAATAGAGAGATAATAACAATAAAAATATTTGAGAGTTCAAATAATTGACTTCATCCACAATAAAAGAATATAAAAATATCAAATGCACTTGAACACATTGGCACAGGAGAACGCTTGCTAAATAGAACCCCAGTAGCACAGACACTGAGAGAAAAAGAAAAAAAAGAAAAGAAAAAAAAAGAAAAAAAAACAAAAAAAAAACAAAGAAAAAAACTAAAGAGAGAAAAAAAAGAAAAAAAAGGAAAAAAAGAAAAAAAAAAGAAGAAAAAAAAGAAAAAAGAAAAAAAAGAAAAAAAAAGAAAAAAAAAACAGACACTGAGAGAAACAATTAATATGTGAGACCTCCTGAAACTGAAAAGCTTCTGTAAAGCAAAGAACATGGCCAAGAAGACAAAACGACGGCCTTACAGAATGGGAAAAGATCTTCACTAATCTCCAAAATACACAAAGAACTCGAGAAATTGGTCATCCAAAGAACAAATAATCCAATTTTAAAAAATGGAGTACAGACCTAAACAGAGAACTCTCAACAGAGGGATCTAAAATGGTTGAAAGACACTTAAATGTTGGGTCGAGGGGGGGGGGTTATGCAAAGATGAGAACACCACCAAGTCTAATAAACCAAAAACAAACTTAAAAATACAAACACACCGCGAGTCACAGAAGCTTATCAGCTAGCTGAGACCACAGGCAGAGTTTGGGCTTCTGACACTGTGGCAAAAGGCCGGTTTCTGAAACCCATTTTTATAGTAGGGGCATCGCAGGGCAGTGGTGGCACAAGCCTTTAATCCCAGCACTCGGGAAGCAGAGGCAGGCGGATCTCTGTGAGTTCGAGACCAGCCTGGTCTACAGAGCTAGTTCCAGGACAGGCTCCAAAGCCACAGAGAAACCCTGTCTCGAAAAACCAAAAAAAAAAAAAAATATGTTTCTCTGGATGTGCCTCTGTGTGTGTGTGTGTGTGTGTGTGTGTGTGTGTTGTGTGTGTGTGTGTGTGTTTATGGGGTGGCTTTTGAACTAACCAAGATGACTGGTTCCATATCTGGCAGAGAGGCAGGTGGATCTCTGGGAGTTTGAGGCCAGCCAGCCTGGTTGACAAGAGCTAGTTCCAAAGACAGGCTCCAAAGCAACAGAGAAACCCTTCCTTGAAAATCAAAACAAGAACACAAACCAAAAATAAAATAAAACATAAATTAAATGAGTGTGAGAGAGAGAGAGAGAAGAAATGTTGATTTGTTGATTTACAGACAAGAAATAAGAAAATACAAAACCATAATGTTACCAAGATGACAGCCTGGTTTATATAGTGAGTTAAAGGTATTATACAGAGAAACCCTTCACCAAAAATAATAATAATAATAATAATAAAAGAAGAAAACAGAAAAAAAAACAAGTAAGGAAAAAGAAAGGAAGGAAGGAAGGAAGGAAGGAAGGAAGGAAAAAACAGGTGTTTTCCTTTTTTTCTTTGTTTATCTCAGGTTATTTTATTTTAATTTATTTTTTTAATTGCAGCAGCGGCAGTATATTTTGGGCAGCACATTTCTTTATTCTCAGTTCTCAGCCCTCAGAAATCAGGAGAGGCAGAAACAGGCAAATCGCTGTGAGTTTGAGGCCACCTCGTTCTGCAGTGTGAGTTTTAGGACAGGCAAAGCGACAGACACAGAGAAACCCTGACTTAGGGGGGGAAAGTGTGTTTAGTACAGGCCTTTAATTCCGGCACTAGGAAGCAGAGGTAGAGGCAGGGGCAGCTAGATCTCTGTGAGTCTGAGGCCAGCCTTGTGTACAAAGTGAGTTCCAGGGACACAGGGAACCTCTATGTAAAAAAAAAAAACACAAATAAACTAATAATCATCATCATCATCATCATCATCTAAGAGCTCAATTAATTGACTTCACCCAAAATTCAAAAATAAAAAAAGAGTGTGTCTGACTGATCAGTGAAAGGACTATGTGGGCCAAGGGGCTGCCACAATTATGGCTTGGTGAGAGGGAGGAACTGAGGGAGGGAGGGAGGGAGGGAGGGAGGGAGGGAGGGAGGGAGGGAGGGAGGGAAGGAAGGAAGCAGGGAGGGAGGGAGGGAGGCCTGCTTTCTTAGGGTTCTTTTTCAGTAGTTGTGTTTGTACAACCCCACACACCACTTCTCATACTAAATACCGAGTCTGAGAAAATTAAAACAGCTGTGGAAAATTCCCACTTGGATGTCTGTTCCTGCCCTGTAAAACAAGAACCACAACAAAAATATCCATATCTAAGCAGGCCAATTAAGTTGTAGCCTCACCCTTTAAAGGTTCTAGCTGTTGGGAAGGGCTGGTGACCTTGAACTTTACTAGTCTCTGAAATCTGCCTTCTCACTTTTACCAGGTGCCCTCAGGGGCCAGGAGTGGAGGCCAGGGCCCCTGCTACAGGAGATTTCCTAGATCACCTACAGGCTCTTAGGATTCCTGGGCCTGCTTAGAGAAAGACACACGACACGTGAGACGCAGAGAAAAAAATTTTCTGAGACAAGGATTCTCTTAGCTTTGGCACCTGTCCTGGAACTGTAGATGACCAGGCTGGCCTCAAACTCACAGAGATCTGCCTGCCTCTGTCTGCCACAGAGAAAATTACAACAGCCATGGAATAATATGAAAAATTCTGATTTACGCCAGGCAGTGGTGGCGCACGCCTTTAATCCCAGCACTTGGGAGGCAGAGGCAGGCGGATCTCTGTGATTTCGAGACCAGCCTGGTCTACAAGAGCTAGTTCCAGGACAGGCTCCAAAACCACAGAGAAACCCTGTCTCGAAAAACCAAAAAAATAAAAATGAAAATAATAAGAATAAAATAAAATGTTAAAAAAAAAGAAAAATTCTGATTTTGATATCATTTCCAGGAATACTGATGCAGTGAATTATTTGGAACATTTTCACTTCCGACAGAAAAAAATAAAAATGTCATTTTATTGATTTCTTTTAGAGGGTCTCTTTCCCACCAGGATGGTTTGCACTTGCTGGGTTGTTGAAGATGATCTCCTGATCCTTGTATTCCCAGTTCCTGAGTGCTGCCGGCAGGACAGACATGGGCTCACTATACACTCGAGTTTTTGACGCAGTACTGAGAACCTGGAGCCCAAAGGACAAGGCTTCAGCTTCCCCTGCCCCTCTGACATAGGCCAGATACATAAATGATTACCCAGATTTTATTTAAATCTCTCAGTGTGGCTTGTGTATGTGGGGGAGACAGGGAAGGTATCACATTTCAAAACATTTTCATAACTGCACTTAGCACTGTATTCTTTTCCATTTATTTTACTTTTATTTGAGAGTGTTTCCAATTGTGTGGGACTTAGTTAAATTTCAATTTCTTAAGGAATTTTTTTATGATTTTCTTAACTTTATTTTATGTGCAATGGTCTGAAGATGTCAGATCACCCAGAAACTGAATTTACAATCACTATGAGCTGCCATGCAGGTGCTGGGAATTGAACCCAATTTCTCTGGAAGAGCCGCGAAACTAGCTCTCCAGGCTCTTCTTAATTTAAAAGTTTATTTATGTGTCTCTGAGTGTGCCTGTGCCTGTGTTTGGTTTGTGTGTGTGTTGGGGGGGGGTTGTGTGTGGGGGGGTGGCTTTTGACCTCACCAGACAAAGGCATTCAAGAGCACTGGCTCCATATTTAGCAGAAACAGGATCATTGGGAGTTTTAGGACAGCCTGGTCTACAAGAAAGGAGCTAGTTTTAACAACAGTCTCCAAAGCAGCAGAGAAACCCTGTCTCATAAAGCAAAACACAAAACCAAACATATTTGAGAGAGAGAGAGAGAGAGAGAGAGAGAGAGAGAGAGAGAGGGAGAGAGAGAACAGCTAGGGCTGTTACACAGAGAAACCATGCCTCAAGAACTAACTAATAAAAGAAGGGGGAAAAAAGCAAGAGAGCAAGAAAGCAAAAAAATCAAGCAAGCAAGCAAGAAGGAAAGCTAGAGAGAAACCCTGTCTCAGAAAACAAAAAAATAAATAAATAAACTAATAAATGAAATGAATGGATAGATAGATAGATAGATAGATGATAAAACACCTCCAAGATCAGGGAGACCAAAGCAGGCAGATCACTGTGAGTTTAAGGCTACTTTGTTCTGCAGATTGAGATTCAGGACAGGCAAAGTGACACAGAAAAACCCTGTTTTCAAAAAAAATGTGTTTAGTGTATGCCTTTAATGCCATCACTAGAAGGCAGAGGCAGGCGGATCTCTGTGAGTCTGAGGCCAGTCTTGTTTACAAAGTGAGTCCCAGGGCATACAAGGATACACAAGGAAACCCCGTGTTGCAAACCCACAAATAAACAAACAGATAATAACAATAAAAATATTTGAGAGTTCAAATAATTGACCTCATCCACAATAAAAAAAATATAAAAATAAAAATATCAAAAGCATTTGAACGGGGGCTGGAGAGATGGCTCAGCGGTTAAGAGCGTTGCCTGCTCTTCCAAAGGTCCTGAGTTCAATTCCCAGCAACCACATGGTGGCTCACAACCATCTGTAATAGGGTCTGGTGCTCTCTTCTGGCCTTCAGACATACACACAGAAAGAATATTGTATACATAATAAATAAATATTTATTTTTTAAAAAAAAGCATTTGAACGCATCGGCACAGGAGACCACTTCCTAAATCTAACTCCAGTAGCACAGACTCTGAGAGAAACAAAATTAATCAATGGGACCTCGTGAAACTGAAAGGCTTCTTCTGTAAAGCAAAGGACATGGCCAACAAGACAAAACGACGGCCTTACAGAATGGGCAAAGATCTTCACTAACCCCACATCAGACAGAGGTCTGATCTCCAAAATATACAAAGAACTCAAGACATTGGTCATTTCAAGAACAAATAATCCAGTTCACAACATGGAGGTACAGACCTAAACAGAGAACTCTCAACCGAGAAATCTAAAATGGCTGAAAGACACTTAAGGAGATGTTCAACACCCTTAGTCATCAGAGATATGTAAATCAAAACAGCTCTGAGATTCCACTTTATACCTGTAAGAATGGCCAAGATCTAAAACACTGATGACAACTTATGCTGGAGAGGATGTGGGGAAAAGGGAACACTCCTGCATCGCTGGTGGGAATGCAAGCTGGTACCGCCCCCTTTGGATGTCAGTGTGGCGATTTCTCAGAAAATTAGGAAACAACCTTCCTCAAGACCCAGCAATACCACGTTTAGGTATATATGTAAAGGATGCTCAATTGTGCCACGAGGACATGGGCTCAACTATGCTCATAGCAGCATTGTTTGTCATAGCCAGAACCTTGGGAGAGGGTTGAAGGGGAGGCATGGAAAGAGAGGAAAGAAAAACGTAGAGCTTAACAAAAATAAATAAAAGAAACAAAGGCGGGTAGTGGTGGCACATTCCTTTAATCCCAGCACTTGGGAGGCAAAGGCAGGTGGATCTTTGTGAATTTGAGGCCAGCCTGGTCTACAAGGGTTAGTTCCAAAGCTACAGAGAAACCCTGTCATGAAAAACCAAAAATAAATAAATAATTAGGCATGGATTGTTTAAAAAAAAATCAAACGCAAACCAAGTAGAAATAACTACTTTCAGTATGCCATTCAAGAATTAGGGAACCCTTTATCCCAGCATGTGGGAGACACAGGCAGAAGGACATCTGTGAGTTAAAATCCAGACTCATCTACCAAGTGAGATCACAAGACTCGTGCACTGTCTCATAGGTCCTAAATTCCCATGATCCAGTTTCTAGGACCAAGGAGACAGTTTATAATGTCTCCTTCTTCTTTCCTTCCTTCCTTCCTTCCTTTTTTTTGGGGGGGGGTGGTGTTTGGTCAAACTTTTATATATGTTTTTTTTTATTTGGGTTGGGGGCCTCTCTATAAAGCCTGGGAATTCACAGAGGTCCACCTGCCTCTGTCTCTTTGATGATAGAATAAAAGATGTGCACCACAATAACCAGGCTCAGTTTCTTGTACATTTAGTTTAATTTCAAATTTTGTTTGTATCTCTTGGTCTGCACCAAGTGTGTCCCTGTGGGGGTGGGGGGGCAGGGAAGTTGTCCTATTTTAGAACATTTTATTTTACTTTTATTTGAGACAGTCTTTCCGGTTGTGTAGAACTTATTTTAATTTCAAATTTTTAAAGAATTTTTTTATGATTTATTTAACTTTATTTTATGTGCAGTTGTGTGAAACTGGATTTACAATCACTTATGAGCTGCTGCCTTGTGGGGGTTACATCTCAGGAGCACAAGAACCCAATCTGTGCTGTACTCCCTGTCACCAAAAGAGGTCACTAGATCCCCACCATGTGGTTTCTGGACATTCCAGAAATTCCATCTCTCCAGTTCTCATTCTTTCATTGTTCCTCCTGCATGCCTGCATCTAGTGAGAGAGTGGGCACCGTTCCTCCCTGCTTCTGTGTGTCTGTGTCTGTCACGTCCTGGATAGCCAGAGTGCCCGCCACCTACGCCTGAGATAGATGTGGCCGGCAGCCCTGGGGCTGGGGGAAAGGGAGAGAGTGGGTTCCCTGGAGAGCCTTGGGCAGAGGCTCTGTGGATTCCCTGCAGGAGGCCTCACCGCCTCTGAGGAGCCCATGGGGGAGGGGGAAAGGGAAGGTCAACCAGACAGTCCTGCCTGGCTTTTGCTTTGCTTTGCTTTGTTTTTGTTTTGGTTTGTTTCCAGGTACAGCTGTGACCAGGTCTGGATCCAGGACAGACTCCAAAGCTAGAGAGAAATCCTGTCTCAGAAAAAATAAATAAATAAATGAATGGATAGATAGCTAGATAGCCAGACAGAGAGATGATAAAAACACCTCCAAGATCAGGGAGACCAAGGCAGGCAGATCACTGTGAGTTTAAGGCTCCCTTGTTCTGCAGATTGAGATTCAAGGCCAGGCAAAGTGACACAGAGAAACCCCGTTTTCAAAAAAAAAAAAAAGGTGAGGGCTGGAGAGAGATGGCTCTGTGGTTAAGAGTTCTGACTGCTCTTCCAGAGGACCCAGGTTCAATTCCTTACCACCCACATGGCAGTCAACAGCTGTCGGTAACTCCAAGATCGGACACCCTCAGATAGACATACATGCAGGCAAAACACCAATGACAATAAAATGAAAATAAATAAATTATTAGGAAAATAAATATATAGAAAAGGTGTTTAGTGCATGCCTTTAATCTCAGCACTAGGAGGCAGAGGCAGATGACTCTCTGTGAGTCTGAGGCCAGTCTTGTCTACAAAGTGAGTCCCAGGGCATACAAGGGTACACAACGAAACCTTATGTTGAACAACCACAAATAAGCAAACAAATAGAGAGATAATAACAATAAAAATATTTGAGAGTTCAAATAATTGACTTCATCCACAATAAAAGAATATAAAAATATCAAATGCACTTGAACACATTGGCACAGGAGAACGCTTGCTAAATAGAACCCCAGTAGCACAGACACTGAGAGAAAAAGAAAAAAAAGAAAAGAAAAAAAAGAAAAAAAAACAAAAAAAAAACAAAGAAAAAAACTAAAGAGAGAAAAAAAAAGAAAAAAAAGGAAAAAAAAGAAAAAAAAAGAAGAAAAAAAAAAAAAAGAAAAAAAAGAAAAAAAAAAAGAAAAAAAAAACAGACACTGAGAGAAACAATTAATATGTGAGACCTCCTGAAACTGAAAAGCTTCTGTAAAGCAAAGAACATGGCCAAGAAGACAAAACGACGGCCTTACAGAATGGGAAAAGATCTTCACTAATCTCCAAAATACACAAAGAACTCGAGAAATTGGTCATCCAAAGAACAAATAATCCAATTTTAAAAAATGGAGTACAGACCTAAACAGAGAACTCTCAACAGAGGGATCTAAAATGGTTGAAAGACACTTAAATGTTGGGTCGAGGGGGGGGGGGGTTATGCAAAGATGAGAACACCACCAAGTCTAATAAACCAAAAACAAACTTAAAAATACAAACACACCGCGAGTCACAGAAGCTTATCAGCTAGCTGAGACCACAGGCAGAGTTTGGGCTTCTGACACTGTGGCAAAAGGCCGGTTTCTGAAACCCATTTTTATAGTAGGGGCATCGCAGGGCAGTGGTGGCACAAGCCTTTAATCCCAGCACTCGGGAAGCAGAGGCAGGCAGATCTCTGTGAGTTCGAGACCAGCCTGGTCTACAGAGCTAGTTCCAGGACAGGCTCCAAAGCCACAGAGAAACCCTGTCTCGAAAAACCAAAAAAAAAAAAAATATGTTTCTCTGGATGTGCCTCTGTGTGTGTGTGTGTGTGTGTGTGTGTGTGTGTGTGTGTGTGTGTTGTGTGTGTGTGTGTGTGTTTATGGGGTGGCTTTTGAACTAACCAAGATGACTGGTTCCATATCTGGCAGAGAGGCAGGTGGATCTCTGGGAGTTTGAGGCCAGCCAGCCTGGTTGACAAGAGCTAGTTCCAAAGACAGGCTCCAAAGCAACAGAGAAACCCTTCCTTGAAAATCAAAACAAGAACACAAACCAAAAATAAAATAAAACATAAATTAAATGAGTGTGAGAGAGAGAGAGAGAAGAAATGTTGATTTGTTGATTTACAGACAAGAAATAAGAAAATACAAAACCATAATGTTACCAAGATGACAGCCTGGTTTATATAGTGAGTTAAAGGTATTATACAGAGAAACCCTTCACCAAAAATAATAATAATAATAATAATAAAAGAAGAAAACAGAAAAAAAACAAGTAAGGAAAAAGAAAGGAAGGAAGGAAGGAAGGAAGGAAGGAAGGAAGGAAGGAAGGAAAAAACAGGTGTTTTCCTTTTTTTCTTTGTTTATCTCAGGTTATTTTATTTTAATTTATTTTTTTAATTGCAGCAGCGGCAGTATATTTTGGGCAGCACATTTCTTTATTCTCAGTTCTCAGCCCTCAGAAATCAGGAGAGGCAGAAACAGGCAAATCGCTGTGAGTTTGAGGCCACCTCGTTCTGCAGTGTGAGTTTTAGGACAGGCAAAGCGACAGACACAGAGAAACCCTGACTTAGGGGGGGAAAGTGTGTTTAGTACAGGCCTTTAATTCCGGCACTAGGAAGCAGAGGTAGAGGCAGGGGCAGCTAGATCTCTGTGAGTCTGAGGCCAGCCTTGTCTACAAAGTGAGTTCCAGGGACACAGGGAACCTCTATGTAAAAAAAAAAAACACAAATAAACTAATAATCATCATCATCATCATCATCATCTAAGAGCTCAATTAATTGACTTCACCCAAAATTCAAAAATAAAAAAAGAGTGTGTCTGACTGATCAGTGAAAGGACTATGTGGGCCAAGGGGCTGCCACAATTATGGCTTGGTGAGAGGGAGGAACTGAGGGAGGGAGGGAGGGAGGGAGGGAGGGAGGGAGGGAAGGAAGGAAGCAGGGAGGGAGGGAGGGAGGCCTGCTTTCTTAGGGTTCTTTTTCAGTAGTTGTGTTTGTACAACCCCACACACCACTTCTCATACTAAATACCGAGTCTGAGAAAATTAAAACAGCTGTGGAAAATTCCCACTTGGATGTCTGTTCCTGCCCTGTAAAACAAGAACCACAACAAAAATATCCATATCTAAGCAGGCCAATTAAGTTGTAGCCTCACCCTTTAAAGGTTCTAGCTGTTGGGAAGGGCTGGTGACCTTGAACTTTACTAGTCTCTGAAATCTGCCTTCTCACTTTTACCAGGTGCCCTCAGGGGCCAGGAGTGGAGGCCAGGGCCCCTGCTACAGGAGATTTCCTAGATCACCTACAGGCTCTTAGGATTCCTGGGCCTGCTTAGAGAAAGACACACGACACGTGAGACGCAGAGAAAAAAATTTTCTGAGACAAGGATTCTCTTAGCTTTGGCACCTGTCCTGGAACTGTAGATGACCAGGCTGGCCTCAAACTCACAGAGATCTGCCTGCCTCTGTCTGCCACAGAGAAAATTACAACAGCCATGGAATAATATGAAAAATTCTGATTTACGCCAGGCAGTGGTGGCGCACGCCTTTAATCCCAGCACTTGGGAGGCAGAGGCAGGCGGATCTCTGTGATTTCGAGACCAGCCTGGTCTACAAGAGCTAGTTCCAGGACAGGCTCCAAAACCACAGAGAAACCCTGTCTCGAAAAACCAAAAAAATAAAAATGAAAATAATAAGAATAAAATAAAATGTTAAAAAAAAAGAAAAATTCTGATTTTGATATCATTTCCAGGAATACTGATGCAGTGAATTATTTGGAACATTTTCACTTCCGACAGAAAAAAATAAAAATGTCATTTTATTGATTTCTTTTAGAGGGTCTCTTTCCCACCAGGATGGTTTGCACTTGCTGGGTTGTTGAAGATGATCTCCTGATCCTTGTATTCCCAGTTCCTGAGTGCTGCCGGCAGGACAGACATGGGCTCACTATACACTCGAGTTTTTGACGCAGTACTGAGAACCTGGAGCCCAAAGGACAAGGCTTCAGCTTCCCCTGCCCCTCTGACATAGGCCAGATACATAAATGATTACCCAGATTTTATTTAAATCTCTCAGTGTGGCTTGTGTATGTGGGGGAGACAGGGAAGGTATCACATTTCAAAACATTTTCATAACTGCACTTAGCACTGTATTCTTTTCCATTTATTTTACTTTTATTTGAGAGTGTTTCCAATTGTGTGGGACTTAGTTAAATTTCAATTTCTTAAGGAATTTTTTTATGATTTTCTTAACTTTATTTTATGTGCAATGGTCTGAAGATGTCAGATCACCCAGAAACTGAATTTACAATCACTATGAGCTGCCATGCAGGTGCTGGGAATTGAACCCAATTTCTCTGGAAGAGCCGCGAAACTAGCTCTCCAGGCTCTTCTTAATTTAAAAGTTTATTTATGTGTCTCTGAGTGTGCCTGTGCCTGTGTTTGGTTTGTGTGTGTGTTGGGGGGGGGTTGTGTGTGGGGGGGTGGCTTTTGACCTCACCAGACAAAGGCATTCAAGAGCACTGGCTCCATATTTAGCAGAAACAGGATCATTGGGAGTTTTAGGACAGCCTGGTCTACAAGAAAGGAGCTAGTTTTAACAACAGTCTCCAAAGCAGCAGAGAAACCCTGTCTCATAAAGCAAAACACAAAACCAAACATATTTGAGAGAGAGAGAGAGAGAGAGAGAGAGAGAGAGAGAGAGAGAGAGAGAGAGAACAGCTAGGGCTGTTACACAGAGAAACCATGCCTCAAGAACTAACTAATAAAAGAAGGGGGAAAAAAGCAAGAGAGCAAGAAAGCAAAAAAATCAAGCAAGCAAGCAAGAAGGAAAGCTAGAGAGAAACCCTGTCTCAGAAAACAAAAAAATAAATAAATAAACTAATAAATGAAATGAATGGATAGATAGATAGATAGATAGATGATAAAACACCTCCAAGATCAGGGAGACCAAAGCAGGCAGATCACTGTGAGTTTAAGGCTACTTTGTTCTGCAGATTGAGATTCAGGACAGGCAAAGTGACACAGAAAAACCCTGTTTTCAAAAAAAATGTGTTTAGTGTATGCCTTTAATGCCATCACTAGAAGGCAGAGGCAGGCGGATCTCTGTGAGTCTGAGGCCAGTCTTGTTTACAAAGTGAGTCCCAGGGCATACAAGGATACACAAGGAAACCCCGTGTTGCAAACCCACAAATAAACAAACAGATAATAACAATAAAAATATTTGAGAGTTCAAATAATTGACCTCATCCACAATAAAAAAAATATAAAAATAAAAATATCAAAAGCATTTGAACGGGGGCTGGAGAGATGGCTCAGCGGTTAAGAGCGTTGCCTGCTCTTCCAAAGGTCCTGAGTTCAATTCCCAGCAACCACATGGTGGCTCACAACCATCTGTAATAGGGTCTGGTGCTCTCTTCTGGCCTTCAGACATACACACAGAAAGAATATTGTATACATAATAAATAAATATTTATTTTTTAAAAAAAAGCATTTGAACGCATCGGCACAGGAGACCACTTCCTAAATCTAACTCCAGTAGCACAGACTCTGAGAGAAACAAAATTAATCAATGGGACCTCGTGAAACTGAAAGGCTTCTTCTGTAAAGCAAAGGACATGGCCAACAAGACAAAACGACGGCCTTACAGAATGGGCAAAGATCTTCACTAACCCCACATCAGACAGAGGTCTGATCTCCAAAATATACAAAGAACTCAAGACATTGGTCATTTCAAGAACAAATAATCCAGTTCACAACATGGAGGTACAGACCTAAACAGAGAACTCTCAACCGAGAAATCTAAAATGGCTGAAAGACACTTAAGGAGATGTTCAACACCCTTAGTCATCAGAGATATGTAAATCAAAACAGCTCTGAGATTCCACTTTATACCTGTAAGAATGGCCAAGATCTAAAACACTGATGACAACTTATGCTGGAGAGGATGTGGGGAAAAGGGAACACTCCTGCATCGCTGGTGGGAATGCAAGCTGGTACCGCCCCCTTTGGATGTCAGTGTGGCGATTTCTCAGAAAATTAGGAAACAACCTTCCTCAAGACCCAGCAATACCACGTTTAGGTATATATGTAAAGGATGCTCAATTGTGCCACGAGGACATGGGCTCAACTATGCTCATAGCAGCATTGTTTGTCATAGCCAGAACCTTGGGAGAGGGTTGAAGGGGAGGCATGGAAAGAGAGGAAAGAAAAACGTAGAGCTTAACAAAAATAAATAAAAGAAACAAAGGCGGGTAGTGGTGGCACATTCCTTTAATCCCAGCACTTGGGAGGCAAAGGCAGGTGGATCTTTGTGAATTTGAGGCCAGCCTGGTCTACAAGGGTTAGTTCCAAAGCTACAGAGAAACCCTGTCATGAAAAACCAAAAATAAATAAATAATTAGGCATGGATTGTTTAAAAAAAAATCAAACGCAAACCAAGTAGAAATAACTACTTTCAGTATGCCATTCAAGAATTAGGGAACCCTTTATCCCAGCATGTGGGAGACACAGGCAGAAGGACATCTGTGAGTTAAAATCCAGACTCATCTACCAAGTGAGATCACAAGACTCGTGCACTGTCTCATAGGTCCTAAATTCCCATGATCCAGTTTCTAGGACCAAGGAGACAGTTTATAATGTCTCCTTCTTCTTTCCTTCCTTCCTTCCTTCCTTTTTTTTGGGGGGGGGTGGTGTTTGGTCAAACTTTTATATATGTTTTTTTTTATTTGGGTTGGGGGCCTCTCTATAAAGCCTGGGAATTCACAGAGGTCCACCTGCCTCTGTCTCTTTGATGATAGAATAAAAGATGTGCACCACAATAACCAGGCTCAGTTTCTTGTACATTTAGTTTAATTTCAAATTTTGTTTGTATCTCTTGGTCTGCACCAAGTGTGTCCCTGTGGGGGTGGGGGGGCAGGGAAGTTGTCCTATTTTAGAACATTTTATTTTACTTTTATTTGAGACAGTCTTTCCGGTTGTGTAGAACTTATTTTAATTTCAAATTTTTAAAGAATTTTTTTATGATTTATTTAACTTTATTTTATGTGCAGTTGTGTGAAACTGGATTTACAATCACTTATGAGCTGCTGCCTTGTGGGGGTTACATCTCAGGAGCACAAGAACCCAATCTGTGCTGTACTCCCTGTCACCAAAAGAGGTCACTAGATCCCCACCATGTGGTTTCTGGACATTCCAGAAATTCCATCTCTCCAGTTCTCATTCTTTCATTGTTCCTCCTGCATGCCTGCATCTAGTGAGAGAGTGGGCACCGTTCCTCCCTGCTTCTGTGTGTCTGTGTCTGTCACGTCCTGGATAGCCAGAGTGCCCGCCACCTACGCCTGAGATAGATGTGGCCGGCAGCCCTGGGGCTGGGGGAAAGGGAGAGAGTGGGTTCCCTGGAGAGCCTTGGGCAGAGGCTCTGTGGATTCCCTGCAGGAGGCCTCACCGCCTCTGAGGAGCCCATGGGGGAGGGGGAAAGGGAAGGTCAACCAGACAGTCCTGCCTGGCTTTTGCTTTGCTTTGCTTTGTTTTTGTTTTGGTTTGTTTCCAGGTACAGCTGTGACCAGGTCTGGATCCAGGACAGACTCCAAAGCTAGAGAGAAATCCTGTCTCAGAAAAAATAAATAAATAAATGAATGGATAGATAGCTAGATAGCCAGACAGAGAGATGATAAAAACACCTCCAAGATCAGGGAGACCAAGGCAGGCAGATCACTGTGAGTTTAAGGCTCCCTTGTTCTGCAGATTGAGATTCAAGGCCAGGCAAAGTGACACAGAGAAACCCCGTTTTCAAAAAAAAAAAAAAGGTGAGGGCTGGAGAGAGATGGCTCTGTGGTTAAGAGTTCTGACTGCTCTTCCAGAGGACCCAGGTTCAATTCCTTACCACCCACATGGCAGTCAACAGCTGTCGGTAACTCCAAGATCGGACACCCTCAGATAGACATACATGCAGGCAAAACACCAATGACAATAAAATGAAAATAAATAAATTATTAGGAAAATAAATATATAGAAAAGGTGTTTAGTGCATGCCTTTAATCTCAGCACTAGGAGGCAGAGGCAGATGACTCTCTGTGAGTCTGAGGCCAGTCTTGTCTACAAAGTGAGTCCCAGGGCATACAAGGGTACACAACGAAACCTTATGTTGAACAACCACAAATAAGCAAACAAATAGAGAGATAATAACAATAAAAATATTTGAGAGTTCAAATAATTGACTTCATCCACAATAAAAGAATATAAAAATATCAAATGCACTTGAACACATTGGCACAGGAGAACGCTTGCTAAATAGAACCCCAGTAGCACAGACACTGAGAGAAAAAGAAAAAAAAGAAAAGAAAAAAAAGAAAAAAAAACAAAAAAAAAACAAAGAAAAAAACTAAAGAGAGAAAAAAAAAGAAAAAAAAGGAAAAAAAGAAAAAAAAAGAAGAAAAAAAAAAAGAAAAAAAAGAAAAAAAAAAGAAAAAAAAAACAGACACTGAGAGAAACAATTAATATGTGAGACCTCCTGAAACTGAAAAGCTTCTGTAAAGCAAAGAACATGGCCAAGAAGACAAAACGACGGCCTTACAGAATGGGAAAAGATCTTCACTAATCTCCAAAATACACAAAGAACTCGAGAAATTGGTCATCCAAAGAACAAATAATCCAATTTTAAAAAATGGAGTACAGACCTAAACAGAGAACTCTCAACAGAGGGATCTAAAATGGTTGAAAGACACTTAAATGTTGGGTCGAGGGGGGGGGGTTATGCAAAGATGAGAACACCACCAAGTCTAATAAACCAAAAACAAACTTAAAAATACAAACACACCGCGAGTCACAGAAGCTTATCAGCTAGCTGAGACCACAGGCAGAGTTTGGGCTTCTGACACTGTGGCAAAAGGCCGGTTTCTGAAACCCATTTTTATAGTAGGGGCATCGCAGGGCAGTGGTGGCACAAGCCTTTAATCCCAGCACTCGGGAAGCAGAGGCAGGCAGATCTCTGTGAGTTCGAGACCAGCCTGGTCTACAGAGCTAGTTCCAGGACAGGCTCCAAAGCCACAGAGAAACCCTGTCTCGAAAAACCAAAAAAAAAAAAAAATATGTTTCTCTGGATGTGCCTCTGTGTGTGTGTGTGTGTGTGTGTGTGTGTGTGTGTGTGTGTTGTGTGTGTGTGTGTGTGTTTATGGGGTGGCTTTTGAACTAACCAAGATGACTGGTTCCATATCTGGCAGAGAGGCAGGTGGATCTCTGGGAGTTTGAGGCCAGCCAGCCTGGTTGACAAGAGCTAGTTCCAAAGACAGGCTCCAAAGCAACAGAGAAACCCTTCCTTGAAAATCAAAACAAGAACACAAACCAAAAATAAAATAAAACATAAATTAAATGAGTGTGAGAGAGAGAGAGAGAAGAAATGTTGATTTGTTGATTTACAGACAAGAAATAAGAAAATACAAAACCATAATGTTACCAAGATGACAGCCTGGTTTATATAGTGAGTTAAAGGTATTATACAGAGAAACCCTTCACCAAAAATAATAATAATAATAATAATAAAAGAAGAAAACAGAAAAAAAACAAGTAAGGAAAAAGAAAGGAAGGAAGGAAGGAAGGAAGGAAGGAAGGAAGGAAGGAAGGAAGGAAGGAAGGAAAAAACAGGTGTTTTCCTTTTTTTCTTTGTTTATCTCAGGTTATTTTATTTTAATTTATTTTTTTAATTGCAGCAGCGGCAGTATATTTTGGGCAGCACATTTCTTTATTCTCAGTTCTCAGCCCTCAGAAATCAGGAGAGGCAGAAACAGGCAAATCGCTGTGAGTTTGAGGCCACCTCGTTCTGCAGTGTGAGTTTTAGGACAGGCAAAGCGACAGACACAGAGAAACCCTGACTTAGGGGGGGAAAGTGTGTTTAGTACAGGCCTTTAATTCCGGCACTAGGAAGCAGAGGTAGAGGCAGGGGCAGCTAGATCTCTGTGAGTCTGAGGCCAGCCTTGTCTACAAAGTGAGTTCCAGGGACACAGGGAACCTCTATGTAAAAAAAAAAAACACAAATAAACTAATAATCATCATCATCATCATCATCATCTAAGAGCTCAATTAATTGACTTCACCCAAAATTCAAAAATAAAAAAAGAGTGTGTCTGACTGATCAGTGAAAGGACTATGTGGGCCAAGGGGCTGCCACAATTATGGCTTGGTGAGAGGGAGGAACTGAGGGAGGGAGGGAGGGAGGGAGGGAGGGAGGGAGGGAGGGAAGGAAGGAAGCAGGGAGGGAGGGAGGGAGGCCTGCTTTCTTAGGGTTCTTTTTCAGTAGTTGTGTTTGTACAACCCCACACACCACTTCTCATACTAAATACCGAGTCTGAGAAAATTAAAACAGCTGTGGAAAATTCCCACTTGGATGTCTGTTCCTGCCCTGTAAAACAAGAACCACAACAAAAATATCCATATCTAAGCAGGCCAATTAAGTTGTAGCCTCACCCTTTAAAGGTTCTAGCTGTTGGGAAGGGCTGGTGACCTTGAACTTTACTAGTCTCTGAAATCTGCCTTCTCACTTTTACCAGGTGCCCTCAGGGGCCAGGAGTGGAGGCCAGGGCCCCTGCTACAGGAGATTTCCTAGATCACCTACAGGCTCTTAGGATTCCTGGGCCTGCTTAGAGAAAGACACACGACACGTGAGACGCAGAGAAAAAAATTTTCTGAGACAAGGATTCTCTTAGCTTTGGCACCTGTCCTGGAACTGTAGATGACTAGGCTGGCCTCAAACTCACAGAGATCTGCCTGCCTCTGTCTGCCACAGAGAAAATTACAACAGCCATGGAATAATATGAAAAATTCTGATTTACGCCAGGCAGTGGTGGCGCACGCCTTTAATCCCAGCACTTGGGAGGCAGAGGCAGGCGGATCTCTGTGATTTCGAGACCAGCCTGGTCTACAAGAGCTAGTTCCAGGACAGGCTCCAAAACCACAGAGAAACCCTGTCTCGAAAAACCAAAAAAATAAAAATGAAAATAATAAGAATAAAATAAAATGTTAAAAAAAAAAAGAAAAATTCTGATTTTGATATCATTTCCAGGAATACTGATGCAGTGAATTATTTGGAACATTTTCACTTCCGACAGAAAACAATAAAAATGTCATTTTATTGATTTCTTTTAGAGGGTCTCTTTCCCACCAGGATGGTTTGCACTTGCTGGGTTGTTGAAGATGATCTCCTGATCCTTGTATTCCCAGTTCCTGAGTGCTGCCGGCAGGACAGACATGGGCTCACTAGACACTCGAGTTTTTGACGCAGTACTGAGAACCTGGAGCCCAAAGGACAAGGCTTCAGCTTCCCCTGCCCCTCTGACATAGGCCAGATACATAAATGATTACCCAGATTTTATTTAAATCTCTCAGTGTGGCTTGTGTATGTGGGGGAGACAGGGAAGGTATCACATTTCAAAACATTTTCATAACTGCACTTAGCACTGTATTCTTTTCCATTTATTTTACTTTTATTTGAGAGTGTTTCCAATTGTGTGGGACTTAGTTAAATTTCAATTTCTTAAGGAATTTTTTTATGATTTTCTTAACTTTATTTTATGTGCAATGGTCTGAAGATGTCAGATCACCCAGAAACTGAATTTACAATCACTATGAGCTGCCATGCAGGTGCTGGGAATTGAACCCAATTTCTCTGGAAGAGCCGCGAAACTAGCTCTCCAGGCTCTTCTTAATTTAAAAGTTTATTTATGTGTCTCTGAGTGTGCCTGTGCCTGTGTTTGGTTTGTGTGTGTGTTGGGGGGGGGTTGTGTGTGGGGGGGTGGCTTTTGACCTCACCAGACAAAGGCATTCAAGAGCACTGGCTCCATATTTAGCAGAAACAGGATCATTGGGAGTTTTAGGACAGCCTGGTCTACAAGAAAGGAGCTAGTTTTAACAACAGTCTCCAAAGCAGCAGAGAAACCCTGTCTCATAAAGCAAAACACAAAACCAAACATATTTGAGAGAGAGAGAGAGAGAGAGAGAGAGAGAGAGAGAGAGAGAGAGAACAGCTAGGGCTGTTACACAGAGAAACCATGCCTCAAGAACTAACTAATAAAAGAAGGGGGAAAAAAGCAAGAGAGCAAGAAAACAAAAAAATCAAGCAAGCAAGCAAGAAGGAAAGCTAGAGAGAAACCCTGTCTCAGAAAACAAAAAAATAAATAAATAAACTAATAAATGAAATGAATGGATAGATAGATAGATAGATAGATAGATAGATAGATAGATAGATAGATAGATGATAAAACACCTCCAAGATCAGGGAGACCAAAGCAGGCAGATCACTGTGAGTTTAAGGCTACTTTGTTCTGCAGATTGAGATTCAGGACAGGCAAAGTGACACAGAAAAACCCTGTTTTCAAAAAAAATGTGTTTAGTGTACGCCTTTAATGCCATCACTAGAAGGCAGAGGCAGGCGGATCTCTGTGAGTCTGAGGCCAGTCTTGTTTACAAAGTGAGTCCCAGGGCATACAAGGATACACAAGGAAACCCCGTGTTGCAAACCCACAAATAAACAAACAGATAATAACAATAAAAATATTTGAGAGTTCAAATAATTGACCTCATCCACAATAAAAAAAATATAAAAATAAAAATATCAAAAGCATTTGAACGGGGGCTGGAGAGATGGCTCAGCGGTTAAGAGCGTTGCCTGCTCTTCCAAAGGTCCTGAGTTCAATTCCCAGCAACCACATGGTGGCTCACAACCATCTGTAATAGGGTCTGGTGCTCTCTTCTGGCCTTCAGACATACACACAGAAAGAATATTGTATACATAATAAATAAATATTTATTTTTTAAAAAAAAGCATTTGAACGCATCGGCACAGGAGACCACTTCCTAAATCTAACTCCAGTAGCACAGACTCTGAGAGAAACAAAATTAATCAATGGGACCTCGTGAAACTGAAAGGCTTCTTCTGTAAAGCAAAGGACATGGCCAACAAGACAAAACGACGGCCTTACAGAATGGGCAAAGATCTTCACTAACCCCACATCAGACAGAGGTCTGATCTCCAAAATATACAAAGAACTCAAGACATTGGTCATTTCAAGAACAAATAATCCAGTTCACAACATGGAGGTACAGACCTAAACAGAGAACTCTCAACCGAGAAATCTAAAATGGCTGAAAGACACTTAAGGAGATGTTCAACACCCTTAGTCATCAGAGATATGTAAATCAAAACAGCTCTGAGATTCCACTTTATACCTGTAAGAATGGCCAAGATCTAAAACACTGATGACAACTTATGCTGGAGAGGATGTGGGGAAAAGGGAACACTCCTGCATCGCTGGTGGGAATGCAAGCTGGTACCGCCCCCTTTGGATGTCAGTGTGGCGATTTCTCAGAAAATTAGGAAACAACCTTCCTCAAGACCCAGCAATACCACGTTTAGGTATATATGTAAAGGATGCTCAATTGTGCCACGAGGACATGGGCTCAACTATGCTCATAGCAGCATTGTTTGTCATAGCCAGAACCTTGGGAGAGGGTTGAAGGGGAGGCATGGAAAGAGAGGAAAGAAAAACGTAGAGCTTAACAAAAATAAATAAAAGAAACAAAGGCGGGTAGTGGTGGCACATTCCTTTAATCCCAGCACTTGGGAGGCAAAGGCAGGTGGATCTTTGTGAATTTGAGGCCAGCCTGGTCTACAAGGGTTAGTTCCAAAGCTACAGAGAAACCCTGTCATGAAAAACCAAAAATAAATAAATAATTAGGCATGGATTGTTTAAAAAAAAATCAAACGCAAACCAAGTAGAAATAACTACTTTCAGTATGCCATTCAAGAATTAGGGAACCCTTTATCCCAGCATGTGGGAGACACAGGCAGAAGGACATCTGTGAGTTAAAATCCAGACTCATCTACCAAGTGAGATCACAAGACTCGTGCACTGTCTCATAGGTCCTAAATTCCCATGATCCAGTTTCTAGGACCAAGGAGACAGTTTATAATGTCTCCTTCTTCTTTCCTTCCTTCCTTCCTTTTTTTTTGGGGGGGGGTGGTGTTTGGTCAAACTTTTATATATGTTTTTTTTTATTTGGGTTGGGGGCCTCTCTATAAAGCCTGGGAATTCACAGAGGTCCACCTGCCTCTGTCTCTTTGATGATAGAATAAAAGATGTGCACCACAATAACCAGGCTCAGTTTCTTGTACATTTAGTTTAATTTCAAATTTTGTTTGTATCTCTTGGTCTGCACCAAGTGTGTCCCTGTGGGGGTGGGGGGGCAGGGAAGTTGTCCTATTTTAGAACATTTTATTTTACTTTTATTTGAGACAGTCTTTCCGGTTGTGTAGAACTTATTTTAATTTCAAATTTTTAAAGAATTTTTTTATGATTTAATTAACTTTATTTTATGTGCAGTTGTGTGAAACTGGATTTACAATCACTTATGAGCTGCTGCCTTGTGGGGGTTACATCTCAGGAGCACAAGAACCCAATCTGTGCTGTACTCCCTGTCACCAAAAGAGGTCACTAGATCCCCACCATGTGGTTTCTGGACATTCCAGAAATTCCATCTCTCCAGTTCTCATTCTTTCATTGTTCCTCCTGCATGCCTGCATCTAGTGAGAGAGTGGGCACCGTTCCTCCCTGCTTCTGTGTGTCTGTGTCTGTCACGTCCTGGATAGCCAGAGTGCCCGCCACCTACGCCTGAGAGATAGATGTACGCCTGAGAGATAGATGTGGCCGGCAGCCCTCGGGCTGGGGGAAAGGGAGAGAGTGGGTTCCCTGGAGAGCCTTGGGCAGAGGCTCTGTGGATTCCCTGCAGGAGGCCGCACCGCCTCTGAGGAGCCCATGGGGGAGGGGAAAAGGGAAGGTCAACCAGACAGTCCTGCCTGGCTTTTGCTTTGCTTTGTTTTTGTTTTTGTTTGTTTGTTTTATTTTATTTTCCGGTACAGCTGTGACCAGGTCTGGATCCAGGACAGACTCCAAAGCTAGAGAGAAATCCTGTCTCAGAAAACAACAAGAACAACCAAAAAATAAATAAATACATAAACTAATAAATGAATGGATAGATAGCTAGATAGCCAGACACATACACACACACACACAGAGAGAGAGAGAGAGAGAGAGAGAGAGAGAGAGAGAGAGAGAGAGAGAGAGAGATGATAAAAACACCTCCAAGATCAGGGAGACCAAGGCAGGCAGATCACTGTGAGTTTAAGGCTCCCTTGTTCTGCAGATTGAGATTCAAGGCCAGGCAAAGTGACACAGAGAAACCCTGTTTTCAAAAAAAAAAAAAAAGGTGAGGGCTGGAGAGAGATGGCTCTGTGGTTAAGAGTTCTGACTGCTCTTCCAGAGGACCCAGGTTCAATTCCTTACCACCCACATGGCAGTCAACAGCCGTCGGTAACTCCAAGATCGGACACCCTCAGATAGACATACATGCAGGCAAAACACCAATGACAATAAAATGAAAATAAATAAATTATTAGGAAAATAAATATATAGAAAAGGTGTTTAGTGCATGCCTTTAATCTCAGCACTAGGAGGCAGAGGCAGATGACTCTCTGTGAGTCTGAGGCCAGTCTTGTCTACAAAGTGAGTCCCAGGGCATACAAGGGTACACAACGAAACCTTATGTTGAACAACCACAAATAAGCAAACAAATAGAGAGATAATAACAATAAAAATATTTGAGAGTTCAAATAATTGACTTCATCCACAATAAAAGAATATAAAAATAAAAATATCAAATGCACTTGAACACATTGGCACAGGAGAACACTTGCTAAATAGAACCCCAGTAGCACAGATACTGAGAGAAAAAGAAAAAAAAGAAAAGAAAAAAAAGAAAAAAAAACAAAAAAAAACAAAGAAAAAAACTAAAGAGAGAAAAAAAAAGAAAAAAAGGAAAAAAAGAAAAAAAAAGAAGAAAAAAAAGAAAAAAAGAAAAAAAGAAAAAAAAAGAAAGAAAAAAAAAGAAAAAAAAAACAGACACGGAGAGAAACAATTAATAAGTGAGACCTCCTGAAACTGAAAAGCTTCTGTAAAGCAAAGAACATGGCCAAGAAGACAAAACGACGGCCTTACAGAATGGGAAAAGATCTTCACTAATCTCCAAAATACACAAAGAACTCGAGAAATTGGTCATCCAAAGAACAAATAATCCAATTTTAAAAAATGGAGTACAGACCTAAACAGAGAACTCTCAACAGAGGGATCTAAAATGGTTGAAAGACACTTAAATGTTGGGTCGAGGGGGGGGGGGTCATGCAAAGATGAGAACACCACCAAGTCTAATAAACCAAAAACAAACTTAAAAATACAAACACACCGCGAGTCACAGAAGCTTATCAGCTAGCTGAGACCACAGGCAGAGTTTGGGCTTCTGACACTGTGGCAAAAGGCCGGTTTCTGAAACCCATTTTTATAGTAGGGGCATCGCAGGGCAGTGGTGGCGCAAGCCTTTAATCCCAGCACTCGGGAAGCAGAGGCAGGCAGATCTCTGTGAGTTCGAGACCAGCCTGGTCTACAGAGCTAGTTCCAGGACAGGCTCCAAAGCCACAGAGAAACCCTGTCTCGAAAAACCAAAAAAAAAAAAAAAATATGTTTCTCTGGATGTGCCTCTGTGTGTGTGTGTGTGTGTGTGTGTGTGTGTGTGTGTGTGTGTGTGTTGTGTGTGTGTGTGTGTGTTTATGGGGTGGCTTTTGAACTAACCAAGATGACTGGTTCCATATCTGGCAGAGAGGCAGGTGGATCTCTGGGAGTTTGAGGCCAGCCAGCCTGGTTGACAAGAGCTAGTTCCAAAGACAGGCTCCAAAGCAACAGAGAAACCCTTCCTTGAAAATCAAAACAAGAACACAAACCAAAAATAAAATAAAACATAAATTAAATGAGTGTGAGAGAGAGAGAGAGAAGAAATGTTGATTTGTTGATTTACAGACAAGAAATAAGAAAATACAAAACCATAATGTTACCAAGATGACAGCCTGGTTTATATAGTGAGTTAAAGGTATTATACAGAGAAACCCTTCACCAATAATAATAATAATAATAATAATAATAATAATGATAATAATAATAATAAAAGAAGAAAACAGAAAAAAAAACAAGTAAGGAAAAAGAAAGGAAGGAAGGAAGGAAGGAAGGAAGGAAGGAAGGAAGGAAGGAAGGAAGGAAGGAAAAAACAGGTGTTTTCCTTTTTTTCTTTGTTTATCTCAGGTTATTTTATTTTAATTTATTTTTTTAATTGCAGCAGCGGCAGTATATTTTGGGCAGCACATTTCTTTATTCTCAGTTCTCAGCCCTCAGAAATCAGGAGAGGCAGAAACAGGCAAATCGCTGTGAGTTTGAGGCCACCTCGTTCTGCAGTGTGAGTTTTAGGACAGGCAAAGCGACAGACACAGAGAAACCCTGACTTAGGGGGGGAAAGTGTGTTTAGTACAGGCCTTTAATTCCGGCACTAGGAAGCAGAGGTAGAGGCAGGGGCAGCTAGATCTCTGTGAGTCTGAGGCCAGCCTTGTCTACAAAGTGAGTTCCAGGGACACAGGGAACCTTTATGTAAAAAAAAAACACAAATAAACTAATCATCATCATCATCATCATCATCATCTAAGAGCTCAATTAATTGACTTCACCCAAAATTCAAAAATAAAAAAAGAGTGTGTCTGACTGATCAGTGAAAGGACTATGTGGGCCAAGGGGCTGCCACAATTATGGCTTGGTGAGAGGGAGGAACTGAGGGAGGGAGGGAGGGAGGGAGGGAGGGAGGGAGGGAGGGAGGGAGGGAGGGAGGGAAGGAAGGAGGGAGGGAGGGAGGGAGGCCTGCTTTCTTAGGGTTCTTTTTCAGTAGTTGTGTTTGTACAACCCCACACACCACTTCTCATACTAAATACCGAGTCTGAGAAAATTAAAACAGCTGTGGAAAATTCCCACTTGGATGTCTGTTCCTGCCCTGTAAAACAAGAACCACAACAAAAATATCCATATCTAAGCAGGCCAATTAAGTTGTAGCCTCACCCTTTAAAGGTTCTAGCTGTTGGGAAGGGCTGGTGACCTTGAACTTTACTAGTCTCTGAAATCTGCCTTCTCACTTTTACCAGGTGCCCTCAGGGGCCAGGAGTGGAGGCCAGGGCCCCTGCTACAGGAGATTTCCTAGATCACCTACAGGCTCTTAGGATTCCTGGGCCTGCTTAGAGAAAGACACACGACACGTGAGACGCAGAGAAAAAAATTTTCTGAGACAAGGATTCTCTTAGCTTTGGCACCTGTCCTGGAACTGTAGATGACCAGGCTGGCCTCAAACTCACAGAGATCTGCCTGCCTCTGTCTGCCACAGAGAAAATTACAACAGCCATGGAATAATATGAAAAATTCTGATTTACGCCAGGCAGTGGTGGCGCACGCCTTTAATCCCAGCACTTGGGAGGCAGAGGCAGGCGGATCTCTGTGATTTCGAGACCAGCCTGGTCTACAAGAGCTAGTTCCAGGACAGGCTCCAAAACCACAGAGAAACCCTGTCTCGAAAAACCAAAAAAATAAAAATGAAAATAATAAGAATAAAATAAAATGTTAAAAAAAAAGAAAAATTCTGATTTTGATATCATTTCCAGGAATACTGATGCAGTGAATTATTTGGAACATTTTCACTTCCGACAGAAAAAAATAAAAATGTCATTTTATTGATTTCTTTTAGAGGGTCTCTTTCCCACCAGGATGGTTTGCACTTGCTGGGTTGTTGAAGATGATCTCCTGATCCTTGTATTCCCAGTTCCTGAGTGCTGCCGGCAGGACAGACATGGGCTCACTAGACACTCGAGTTTTTGACGCAGTACTGAGAACCTGGAGCCCAAAGGACAAGGCTTCAGCTTCCCCTGCCCCTCTGACATAGGCCAGATACATAAATGATTACCCAGATTTTATTTAAATCTCTCAGTGTGGCTTGTGTATGTGGGGGAGACAGGGAAGGTATCACATTTCAAAACATTTTCATAACTGCACTTAGCACTGTATTCTTTTCCATTTATTTTACTTTTATTTGAGAGTGTTTCCAATTGAGTGGGACTTAGTTAAATTTCAATTTCTTAAGAAATTTTTTTATGATTTTCTTAACTTTATTTTATGTGCAATGGTCTGAAGATGTCAGATCACCCAGAAACTGAATTTACAATCACTATGAGCTGCCATGCAGGTGCTGGGAATTGAACCCAATTTCTCTGGAAGAGCCGCGAAACTAGCTCTCCAGGCTCTTCTTAATTTAAAAGTTTATTTATGTGTCTCTGGGTGTGCCTGTGCCTGTGTTTGGTTTGTGTGTGTGTTGGGGGGGGTTGTGTGGGGGGGGGTGGCTTTTGACCTCACCAGACAAAGGCATTCAAGAGCACTGGCTCCATATTTAGCAGAAACAGGATCATTGGGAGTTTTAGGACAGCCTGGTCTACAAGAAAGGAGCTAGTTTTAACAACAGTCTCCAAAGCAGCAGAGAAACCCTGTCTCATAAAGCAAAACACAAAACCAAACATATTTGAGAGAGAGAGAGAGAGAGAGAGAGAGAGAGAGAGAGAGAGAGAACAGCTAGGGCTGTTACACAGAGAAACCGTGCCTCAAGAACTAACTAATAAAAGAAGGGGGAAAAAAGCAAGAGAGCAAGAAAACAAAAAAATCAAGCAAGCAAGCAAGAAGGAAAGCTAGAGAGAAACCCTGTCTCAGAAAACAAAAAAATAAATAAATGAACTAATAAATGAAATGAATGGATAGATAGATAGATAGATACATAGATAGATAGATAGATAGATAGATGATAAAACACCTCCAAGATCAGGGAGACCAAAGCAGGCAGATCACTGTGAGTTTAAGGCTACTTTGTTCTGCAGATTGAGATTCAGGACAGGCAAAGTGACACAGAAAAACCCTGTTTTCAAAAAAAAAATGTGTTTAGTGTACGCCTTTAATGCCATCACTAGAAGGCAGAGGCAGGCGGATCTCTGTGAGTCTGAGGCCAGTCTTGTTTACAAAGTGAGTCCCAGGGCATGCAAGGATACACAAGGAAACCCCGTGTTGCAAAACCACAAATAAACAAACAGATAATAACAATAAAAATATTTGAGAGTTCAAATAATTGACCTCATCCACAATAAAAAAAAAATAAAAATATCAAAAGCATTTGAACGGGGGCTGGAGAGATGGCTCAGCGGTTAAGAGCATTGCCTGCTCTTCCAAAGGTCCTGAGTTCAATTTCCAGCAACCACATGGTGGCTCACAACCATCTGTAATAGGGTCTGGTGCTCTCTTCTGGCCTTCAGACATACACACAGAAAGAATATTGTATACATAATAAATAAATATTTATTTTTAAAAAAAAAGCATTTGAACGCATCGGCACAGGAGACCACTTCCTAAATCTAACTCCAGTAGCACAGACTCTGAGAGAAACAAAATTAATCAATGGGACCTCCTGAAACTGAAAAGCTTCTTCTGTAAAGCAAAGGACATGGCCAACAAGACAAAACGACGGCCTTACAGAATGGGCAAAGATCTTCACTAACCCCACATCAGACAGAGGTCTGATCTCCAAAATATACAAAGAACTCAAGACATTGGTCATTTCAAGAACAAATAATCCAGTTCACAACATGGAGGTACAGACCTAAACAGAGAACTCTCAACCGAGAAATCTAAAATGGCTGAAAGACACTTAAGGAGATGTTCAACACCCTTAGTCATCAGAGATATGTAAATCAAAACAGCTCTGAGATTCCACTTTATACCTGTAAGAATGGCCAAGATCTAAAACACTGATGACAACTTATGCTGGAGAGGATGTGGGGAAAAGGGAACACTCCTGCATCGCTGGTGGGAATGCAAGCTGGTACCGCCCCCTTTGGATGTCAGTGTGGCGATTTCTCAGAAAATTAGGAAACAACCTTCCTCAAGACCCAGCAATACCACGTTTAGGTATATATGTAAAGGATGCTCAATTGTGCCACGAGGACATGGGCTCAACTATGCTCATAGCAGCATTGTTTGTCATAGCCAGAATCTTGCGAGAGGGTTGAAGGGGAGGCATGGAAAGAGAGGAAAGAAAAACGTAGAGCTTAACAAAAATAAATAAAAGAAACAAAGGCGGGTAGTGGTGGCACATTCCTTTAATCCCAGCACTTGGGAGGCAAAGGCAGGTGGATCTTTGTGAATTTGAGGCCAGCCTGGTCTACAAGGGTTAGTTCCAAAGCTACAGAGAAACCCTGTCATGAAAAACCAAAAATAAATAAATAAGTAGGCATGGATTGTTTAAAAAAAAAATCAAACGCAAACCAAGTAGAAATAACTACTTTCAGTATGCCATTCAAGAATTAGGGAACCCTTTATCCCAGCACGTGGGAGACACAGGCAGAAGGACATCTGTGAGTTAAAATCCAGACTCATCTACCAAGTGAGATCACAAGACTCGTGCACTGTCTCATAGGTCCTAAATTCCCATGATCCAGTTTCTAGGACCAAGGAGACAGATTATAATGTCTCCTTCTTCTTTCCTTCCTTCCTTCCTTTTTTTTTGGGGGGGGGTGGTGTTTGGTCAAACTTTTATATATGTTTTTTTTTTTTTATTTGGGTTGGGGGCCTCTCTATAAAGCCTGGGAATTCACAGAGGTCCACCTGCCTCTGTCTCTTTGATGATAGAATAAAAGATGTGCACCACAATAACCAGGCTCAGTTTCTTGTACATTTAGTTTAATTTCAAATTTTGTTTGTATCTCTTGGTCTGCACCAAGTGTGTCCCTGTGGGGGTGGGGGGGCAGGGAAGTTGTCCTATTTTAGAACATTTTATTTTACTTTTATTTGAGACAGTCTTTCCGGTTGTGTAGAACTTATTTTAATTTCAAATTTTTAAAGATTTTTTTATGATTTATTTAACTTTATTTTATGTGCAGTCGTGTGAGACTGGATTTACAATCACTTATGAGCTGCTGCCTTGTGGGGGTTACATCTCAGGAGCACAAGAACCCAAATCTGTGCTGTACTCCCTGTCACCAGAAGAGGTCACTAGATCCCCACCATGTGGTTTCTGGACATTTCAGAAATTCCATCTCTCCAGTTCTCATTCTTTCATTGTTCCTCCTGCATGCCTGCATCTAGTGAGAGAGTGGGCACCGTTCCTCCCTGCTTCTGTGTATCTGTGTCTGTCACGTCCCGGATAGCCAGAGTGCCCGCCACCTACGCCTGAGATAGATGTGGCAGGCAGCCCTGGGGCTGGGGGAAAGGGAGAGAGTGGGTTCCCTGGAGAGCCTTGGGCAGAGGCTCTGTGGATTCCCCTGCAGGAGGCCGCACCGCCTCTGAGGAGCCCATGGGGGAGGGGAAAAGGGAAGGTCAACCATACAGTCCTGCCTGGCTTTTGCTTTGCTTTGCTTTGTTTTTGTTTTTGTTTGTTTGTTTTATTTTATTTTCCGGTACAGCTGTGACCAGGTCTGGATCCAGGACAGACTCCAAAGCTAGAGAGAAATCCTGTCTCAGAAAACAACAAGAACAACCAAAAAATAAATAAATACATAAACTAATAAATGAATGGATAGATAGCTAGATAGCCAGACACACACACAGAGAGAGAGAGAGAGAGAGAGAGAGAGAGAGAGAGAGAGAGAGAGAGAGAGAGAGAGATGATAAAAACACCTCCAAGATCAGGGAGACCAAGGCAGGCAGATCACTGTGAGTTTAAGGCTCCCTTGTTCTGCAGATTGAGATTCAAGGCCAGGCAAAGTGACACAGAGAAACCCTGTTTTCAAAAAAAAAGGTGGGGCCTGGAGAGATGGCTCTGTGGTTAAGAGTGCTGACTGCTCTTCCAGAGGACCCAGGTTCAATTCCTACCACCCACATGGCAGTTAACAGCTGTCGGTAACTCCAAGATCTGACACCCTCAGATAGACATACATGCAGGCAAAACACCAATGCCGATAAAATAAATGATTAGAAAAATAAATATATAAAAAAGGTTGTTTTGCCTTTAATCCCAGCATTAGGAGGCCGAGGCAGATGGCTCTCTGTGAGTCTGAGGCCAGTCTTTCTTGTGTACAAAGTGAGTCCCAGGGCATACAAGGGTACACAATGAAACCCTATGTTGAAAAACCACAAATAAACAAACAAATAAAGAGATAATAACAATAAAAATATTTGAGAGTTCAAATAATTGACTTCATCCACAATAAAAGAATATAAAAATAAAATTATCAAACGCATTTGAACGCATCAGCACAGGAGACCGCTTCCTAAATCTAACTCCAGTAGCAGGGACTCTGAGAGAAACAAAATTAATCAATGGGACCTCCTGAAACTGAAAAGCTTCTTCTGTAAAGCAAAGGAAATGGCCAACAAGACAAAACGAAAAAGATCTTCACTAACCCCACATCAGACAGAGGTCTGAGCTCCAAAACATACAAAGAACTCAAGACATTGGTCATCTCAAGAACAAATAATCCAATTCACAAAATGGAGTACAGACTTAAACAGAGAACACTCAACCGAGGAATCTAAAATGGCTGAAAGACACTTAAGGAAATGTTCAATATGCTTAGTCATCAGAGAAATGCAAATCAAAACAAGTTTCTAGAAACAAGGAGACAGTTCATAATGTTTCTTTCTTCTTTTCTTCCTTTTTTTTTTTTTTTGGTTGAACATATATATATTTATTTATTTAATTTGGGACGGGGGCCTTTCTACAAAGCCTTGGAATTCACAGAGGTACACCTGTCTCTGTCTCTTGGATGACAGAATAAAAGATGTGTACCACAGTGACAACCCAACTAAGTTTTTGGTATCTCATTCTGTTAGTTTCATGTACATTTAGTTTAATTTCAAATTTTGTTTGTATCTCTTGGTCTGTCTGCACCAAGTGTGACCTTGTGGGGAGGGCAGGGAAGGTGTCCTATTTCAGAACATTTTATTTAACTTTTATTTGAGTCTTTCCAGTTGTGTAGAACTTAGTTTCATTTCAAATTTTTAAAGACCAGGAAGGATGAAAGCATTCAAAAGGACTGGTTACATATCTGGCAGAGAGGCAGGTGGATCTCTGGGAGTTTGAGGCCAGTCTGGTCGACGAGAGCTAGTTTCAAAGACAGGCTCCAACGCAACAGAGAAAACCCTGCCTTGAAAATCAAAACAAAAACACAAACAAAAATAAAAAACATAAATTAAATCTGTGTGTGTGTGTGTGTGTGTGAGAGAGAGAGAGAGAGAGAGAGAGAGAGAGAGAGAGAGAGAGAGAAGAAATGATCAAACAGGAAATAAGAAACAAAACCATAATGTCACCAAGATGACAGCCTGGTTTATATAGTGAGTTAAAGGTATTATACAGAGAAACCCTGTACCAAAAAAATAATAAAAGAAGAAAACAAAAAAAAAAAAACAAGGAAGGAAGGAAGAAAAGAAGGAAGAAAAACTGGTGTTGTCCTTTTTTTCTTTGTTTATCTCAGGTTATTTTATTTTAATTTATTTTTTTTAATTGCAGCAGCAGCAGCAGCAGCAGTATATTTTGGGCAGCACATTTCTTTATTCTCAGTTCTCAGCCCTCAGAGATCAGGAGAGGCATAGGCAGGCAGATCGCTGTGAGTTTGAGGCTACCTTGTTCTGCAGGCAAAGAGACGACAGACACAGAGAAACTAAACATGTGTTTAGTACAGGCCTTTTATTCCAGCACTAGCAGGCAGAGGTAGAGGCAGGGGCAGCTAGATCTCTGTGAGTCTGAGGCCAGCCTTGTCTACAAAGTGAGTTCCAGGGCAAACAAGCATACACAGGGAATCCCTATGTAGAAAAACCACAAATAAATTAATAATAATAATAATAATCTAAGAGCTCAATGAATTGACTTCACCCATAATTCAAAAATTAAAAAATAAAGCAAAGAGTGTGTCTGACCGATCAGTGAAAGGACTATGTGGGCCAAGGGGCTGCCACAATTATGGATTGGTGAGAGTGAGGAAAGGAGGGAGGCAGCAAGGGCAGTTCCCAGTCACCTAAATGCCTTTCAAAGACATTTCACCATGGCAACCACTCACTTGCTTTCTTGGGGTTTCTTTTCTTCAGTAGTTGTGTTTGTACAACCTACCCCACTTCTCATACTAAATACAGAGTCTGAGAAAATTAAAGCAGCTGTGGAAAAATTTCCACTTGGATATCTTTTCCTGCCCAGTAAAACAAAAACGACTCTAACAAAAATATGCATATCTAAAAAAAACAAAAAAAATTTTAAAAATGCATATCTAAGCAGACCAATCAAGTTGTAGCCTCACCCTTTATATTATATTATATTATATTATATTATATTATATTATATTATATTATATTATATTATTTATTGGTTTTTTGAGACAAGGTTTCTCTGTAGCTTTGGTGCCTGTCCTGGAACTCCCAGAGATCTGCCTGCCTCTGCCTCCGAGTGCTGGGAGTAAAGGCGTCCGCCACCACTGCCCTCCTTAGACTCACCCTTTAATGGTTCAGCAAGGAGTTCTAGCTGTTAGGAAGGGCTGGTGACCTTGAATTTACTAGTCTCTGAAATCTGCCTTCTCACTTTTACCGGGTGCCCTCAGGGGCAGGAGTGGAGGCCAGGGCCTGTAGCTTTGGCTTGTACATTTACTTCAATTTTAATTTTTTTGTTTTGTTTTTCGAGACAGGGTTTCCCTGGGAAACAGTCCTAGCTGATCTGGAACTAGCTCTTGTAGACCAGGCTGGCTTCCAACTCCCAAGAAATTCACCTGCCTCTGCCCCATGTGTGCTGGGAATAAAGGCATGTGCCACCACCACTGCCCAGCCAATTTCAAATTTTATTTAAACCTCTCTCGGTGTGCCTGTGTATGTGGGGGAGACAGGGAAGGTGTCATATTTCCAAACATTTTCATAACTGCACTTAGCACTGCACTCTTTTACATTTTATTTTACTTTTATTTGAGACAGTGTTTCCAGTTGTGTAGTTTAATTTCAATTTCTTAAAGAATTTTTTTTTATGATTTATTTAACCATGCAGGTGCTGGGAATTGACCCCAATTTCTCAGGAAGAGCCGCCAAACTAGCTCTCCAGGCTCTTAATTGAAAAGTTTATTTATGTGTCTCTGGGTGTGCCTGTGTTTGTGTTTGGTGTGTGTGTGGGGGGGGTATATTTTGACCTCACCGGATGAAGGCATTCAAGAGCACTGACTCCATATCTGGCAGAGGCAGGATCTCTGGAAGTTTTAGGCCAGCCTGGTCTACAAGAAAGGAGCTAGTTCCAAGAACAGTCTCCAAAGCAGCAGAGAAACCCTGTCTCATAAAGCAAAACACAAAACCAAACAAAAAATAAATAAATTGAGAGAGAGAGAAAGAGAGAGAGAGAGAGAGAGAGAGAGAGAGAGAGAGAGAGAGAGAGAGAAATGTGGATTTACAGATAGGAAATAAGAATAAAAAGAGAACGTTACCAACAAGACAGCCTGGTCTATAAACTGAGTTCCAGGACAGCTAGGGCTGTTACACAGAGAAACCGTGCCTCAAAAAATAATAAAAGAAGAGAAAAAAAAAAAGCAAGCAAGAAAATGCAGGGTTTTTTTCTTTTTCTTTTTCTTTTTTTTTTTTTTTGTCTTTGTTAATGCCAGGCCATTCATTTTAATTTTACTTTTTCTTTTAAGATTATATTTTCAGGGGCTGTAGATATGGCTCAGAGGTTAAGAGCACTGACTGTTCTTCCAAAGGTCCTGAGTTCAATTCCTAGCAACGATATGGTGGCTCACAACCATCTGTAATGGGGTCTTCTGGCCTGCAGTCATGCATGGAAGGAATGCTGTATACATAATAAATAAATAATTTTTTCAAAAAAAAAAGATTTTATTTGCAGAAGAAGTGTTCAGAAAGAAGAAGTCCTGGGCCATGTAGTGAGATAGATTGTCTGGAGCATAAATAAAAAGCCAATTCCTGTCTCATAAAAAGAAAAAAAATCAAGTTAAAATGTGAAATAATAAAATAAATAAGGGTTTGTTTTGTTTTTGTTTTTTTTTTTTGCAATGAGTGAATTCAAGCATAAAAGATGAAAATCTTACAGCTGACACCATCCAGTCTCAAGTTAGAAAAACTTGAAACGATGCAACAGGAGACGGACAGTTGCCCAATGAACTCTTGCTATTCTCCTGGGGAAGTTTTGTTCCTGATGGTTTTTGGAACAACTAAAATCCCTCTTATCTTTTTGTTTTGTTTTGTTTTCCATGCCCCCTCAGAGGACACCTGGATGTTTGAAAGGATTTGGTTTTATTTCATTTAAGTAGAAGGTTCCTCAGACATAACTCTGAAAACACTAATACGTAATAGCCAGTTTCTATTCAGTTCAGTTCAGATTTTTACCAAAACCTCCTGTCTGGCATGTCTCTGTCTTTGTTGAGTTCCTGTACTTACAGAAGCCACGAGATAGCTGGCAGCCCATCCATAACTCTAATTTCATTCAGCAGAATTCTCCCCCCCCCCCGCCGATCTTGTTTCTCTGTTCTGTCCTCAAATGTGTGGGTGACTCTGAGTGGGCACCAACTTGCCACACACATCCTTCTTTTCCTGATCTAATCATGCCACTCCCCAAAAGAAAAAGGGAGGAGAAATCACTGAATGATGAGAACATTACTTGAATGAGAAAATGGGTAGGCACCCTTATGCTTAAATGTGTATTATCTCCAAAGTGCTAAAACTTGGAAGTGAGTCTTAGGAGGAATGTCATTACACAGCTTCTGTCCAGATGTCTTCAAGTAAGTTGGTCCTAAACAGCCTATTCATAAGATGGGACCTCAGAGCTTCAGTACAGAACAACATGTTTTCTGTTCAATTGAATCTTAAAGTGGTTTGATAAGGCTTTTGTATTCCCATTCTGTCAAGGATTATTCTCAGTGGTCTATATATTTCAAGGAAGAATGGTTTTTAAGAAGTATTTAGTGATTATATTTCTTTTCCCTTAGGGATAAAGAAATGGAGAAGTTCTTTGAAGCAGTAAGTCACAAAAACACCAGGCCGTTAAACTTCAGCTACAGGGAAACCCTGTCTCATGGAAAAACAAAACAACAACAACAACAAAAAAAAATCCTGAAGCCAGTGATCATTGCAAACATCTGTATGTTCAGATACTGAGCCTGAGCAAGTTAGAGTGTCACAGATTTGCTGCAATTCATTGCAAATTTCATGTGGATCACAAATCCTGCTCAAGTTACAGCTGTTAGTGTCAGTGTGAACCTTGACACCATCTCTACTGGATTCCTGTCAGCTGGGCTCCGGTCTGCTAGAAAAGCAGAAGAACTAAGGTACCGTAATTAACCTCTTCTGTGCCCCACCTGCAAGAACACTCTGTAAGCTACAGTTCTGAAAACAGCCTGGTCCTGGCATAAGAACAGACAGGAGGACCAATGGAACCAAATAGAAGACCCGGATATCGATCCACACATCTACGAACACTTGATCTTTGATAAAGAAGCCAAAAATATCCAATAGAAAAAAAAGAAAGCATGTGAGTTCAAGACCAGCCTGGTCTACAAGAGCTAGTTCCAGGACAGGCACCAAAAAAAAAAAAAACCTACAGAACAACCCTGTCTCGAAAAAGAAAGAAAGAAAGAAAGAAAGAAAGAAAGAAAGAAAGAAAGAAAGAAGAAAAAGAAAACAGTGCTGTCCTCGAAAATGCCCTCTCCTTTTGAACACGGCCCTTCTCACAGCTCTGATGATGCAGGAGGATGCTGAGGGCCCAGTTGGTGCCTGTATCTGTGCCTTGGCAGCAGCTATTCATGTCTTGCCACTCAGAGTCAAATTCCCTTAAGTTTAGCCTTCCCTAAGTGCTTGTTCACTTCAGAAGACTCAACCCTCATCTTCCGTGTCCTCCTGGCCTAATTTCTCATATTACTGTTTTACTGAGTATGAATCAGTAATATGAGATGTTCAGGAGAGGGAGGAAGGGTCATTCATGAAAAAAGTGAGTGTTCAACTAACTAACTCCCCATGGGTTCAGGAAGTAGTGAGAAGATATTAATGAAGCAGAGAGAAATTTCTGGTTTTGGAAGGAGGAAATCCTGAATGGCTCCCTCTGTGTCGGAGGGAGGAGAGACTCCTGGAATGGAAACCTCAGGTTCCGGTTGGTCGGTCGGTCGGTCGGTCAGTTCGGGGAGAAATATCAGCAAGGAGGTAAAGGCCGTGCCTCACGACATCAGCAGTCCCTTCTCTGGAAATTCCACGGTATCCCAGAGAGCTCTCGGAATTTTGTGATGTCACTCGTGTCCTAGAAACGCCAACTGCCCTCAAGACACACTCTCTCGGTGCCTATAAGACTCGGTTCTAGACATGTTGTCTAGAGAATGGAGATCGTTCGTGGAGAGGCCAGAGGGAGGAAGAAGAAAGCTGGCCTCAGATCTCACAGGAAAACATGGAGAAATAATTAGTGGTCCTGGGGAAGACGAAGTGAGTTCACCACTAGCAGGGACTAGAGAGATTTCTGGATGTGATGGCTTTGAGACTTCCAGGGCTAGGGCTCAGGAACTGGGAGGTTTCTGGGATGAAACAGGTCTGTCTGTCTTGTTTCTCTGAGTTCCTAAAGGGCCAACCCACATCAAAGATTCACGATAGTTGATTTGACAAAGTCGGGAATTGACAAGGAGTGCGGAAGGAGTCAGTGAGATTTCAATACCAGCACTGACTGCACATCATCACCCCCTCACCCCCCCCCGGTCCTTTTCGTTGTGTAGCACTAATAATAGAGAAAGGGGAGTAGCGCTCTGCCAAAGCCCGTATTTTACCATGCCTTATATCACAGCCATTAGCAGGGTTGAGGCATCAAGTGCTGCAGTCAGTCCGACTCCTGTGACCCCCCTAAGGTTTCTGGCTTCCCAGTTTTGAGTGACACCATGGTCTCCAGTTCAGCTTGAGAGCTCTTTAAGAGCCAATGGAGGAGAGAGTGGAAAGAGACTGCCATTTTTTTCTTTTTCCTTTTCTTTCTTTCTTTTGCTGTTTTGCTTTGTTTTTCAAGAAAGGGTTTCTTTGTGTATCTTGGGCTGTCCTAAAACTCACTCTGTAAATCAGGCCATCTTTGAATTCACAGAGATCTGTGTGTGTGCTGTGATTAAAGCCCGGCTGAGACTGCAATTTCTTGTTAGCTCTGGGTGTCCTGAGCTGTTAGTAAGTGACAATGGCTCTGTGTTGTGAATCTCTGTGAATCCAGACTATGTTATGTCCTTCAATGACATGAGTCTGAAGCATCAAGCACCCACCCACCCCTATACTCCCTGAGGTCTCTGAAGTCACACACAGCGCAGCCTCTATAGGTCTGAATAAGGCTTAGAAAGCTTTTCCCTGGTTCACCTGGTGCAGAGGAAACCAGGTAAGTTCTGAGAGACATGCACCACCTTCCTACAGAAAGAAGGGAGGACTGATTAGCTAATACCCACAGAGGGGGAAACTCAAGTCTGGTATTTCAGACAGAACCTGCTTGGACAAAGTCTCATCTGTCAGTCACTTCCTGAGGGAAGGAGGGAGGGAGGGAGGGAGGGAGGGAGGGAGGGAGGAAGGACCACAATTATCTCTCCTCTGTGTCCTTTTTACGCTCTTTTCATGCTCTGATGAATATTGTGATTCAAGTTGGCCATGTCCCCTTTTCCACAGCATGTGCACTGTGGCTCTAGATCAAGGAATCAGTTTGTTTGTGTGTTTTGCTCTATCTAGGAGAAGCACCATAGCAGTTGCATACTGACTGAGAAATTTGATTTTTAGGAAATGATTTTTCATATCTGTGAGTGGTCTCTCCATAGATAGCCACTCATCTTTCTTTAAACTTGAGTATAGGAATGAATGATCCCTCCCTCCCTCCCTCCCTCCCTCTCTCCCTCTTCATGGGAATGAGTGTCTGCTCTTGCATTGAGGGCTCCCCAGTTCTCAGCATCTCCAGCCCAACCTGTCACAAGCTGATCACACATTTGCAAACTTGGGATATATTCTGCTGAAGTTTTGGGATAATGAATTTCATCAACTATGGGACTAACTTTGTTCTGACAGGACACTCACTCACAATCTCTCCTCATCACACCCACATAGTGTAACAACTTTGTGTTTCCTCCACAATGTGCTCATTTCTGTCAGGGAACTGAAAGCCGGCCAGCCAGCCAACACTATTTTTCCTTGTTTCTCATTTTGTTCTTATATTCTGTCTCTCCCCCCCCGCCTGGAAAACTTTCAGAGTTCACTCTGCCCCCTGAGTAAAGGTGTTATGCTTCCTTTTATTGTATATTTAGTGTGTGTGTGTGTGTGTGTGTGTGTGTTTATGTGTGTGTGAGAGAGAGAGAGAGAGAGAGAGAGAGAGAGAGAGAGAGAGATTCATTATGAAATCAAAAGTCAGTCAACAACAGCAAACTTTGTATTTATTTGTCCATCCACGTATTTGCTTGTTTACTTACTTACTTACTTACTTACTCACTCACTCACTCACTCACTCACCCACTTCATTTATTTATTTATTTATTTATTTATTTGCAGTGGAAGACTTAATTCAGTAAGAATGATCAGAAGGGTAGGTAGGGTATCCTTGGGAAAAGAGTAAGATATCATAATGACTTTCCCTTCCAAGAGGGAGCTTTCTAGTAAGACGTGAAACCACAATTTCAAGGGCCCGCTTTCCACAAGTCCTTTTCCAAGGTCAGGCATTTCTTAGGTAAGCAAGGGTCTCCATTCATTCCCTTTGAGGAACTCTCAGGCCCTGCCCTGACATTAACCTCTGACTCCTGCCTATTGTCAAGGCCAATGGGACACTCCTCAGCCCCTCCCTGACCTGAGGTGACCTGAGAAGCCACAGCCCACCCCAGTTCACAGGCCTCTCTTTATCTATCTATCTAACTAAGTAACTGTACAGCATAAAATGTGGAATCTCTTCTCAATGAAATGCTGTTGGCAGCCATTCGATGAATTTATTCTCATCTCAGATCCTGTCCAGCAGGGATGTCTTCTTTCCGTGTTTCTTCTTCTTTTGTATGTTGCAGTCAGTTCAGATGTGCTGGTATATGGTGAGAAAGAGAGAGAGAGAGAGAAATGGAATTGCTTTTTATTTATTTGAAGAGTTTTAATGATTTAATATTCAGCTATTTCCAGCCTTATTTACCAGCACATTTATTATTACCAGCGAGCACCTTCCTCTGAAAACATTGGAATCGCCCCCCATCTGTACATGTCATGCACGTGCGTGCATATGTGTGTGTGTGTGTGTGTGTGTGTGTGAGCGTGTGCGCATCCTATCTATCTATCTATCTATCTATCTATCTATCTATCTATCTATCTATCTATCTATCTATCTATCTATCTATCTATGTATCCCTTCATCAAATTCCATTTTAGGAGCTGCTATGCTGACCAGTGACATGGAGGCCACCATTTTCTTAGCCAGTGACAGTCAGGAGACAGAAAGAAGGAAAGAAAAGAAGAAAGGAAGAAAGAATCTACATTCCCAAAGAAAGAAAATATTTAAGTAAATTTTAAAAAGTAAAAAAAAAATTAAGAAAGTAAGTAAATACATACATAAAAATAGACATAAAGAATGAATAAATGAATAAAACTAAATAATAATTGAAACATTCAATAAGTAAATGAGTCACGCTAAATCAGCAGATAAATAAACAGATATATGAAAGAAGATAAGGAAGTGAAGGAATGAATGAACAAGTAAGTAAGTAAGTAAGTAAGTAAGTAAGTAAATAACTAGGTGGGTCATTTTTTTTAAAGAAGTAAGTAAATGAGATGGGCTGAACAGATAAGTAAGTAAGTAAGTAAGTAAGCAAGCAAGCAAGCAAGCAATCGTGAAAAAAAAAATGAGAGCCGGGCGATGGTGGCGCACGCCTTTAATCCCAGTACTCGGGAGGCAGAGGTAGGCGGATCTCTGTGAGTTCGAGACCAGCCTGGTCTACAGTGCTAGTTCCAGGACAGGCTCCAAAGCCACAGAGAAACCCTGTCTTGAAAAACCAAAAAAAAAAAAAAAAAAAAAAAGAGAGAGAGACACATCCATTCAATCCATAAAAGACAAAACGTGGAAATAAACATGTAAACTGGTCGACCCACCCAAAGCAGGAGGGAGGTCTCTGTCCAGCAGGGCCGTCTTCTTTCCAAGTTGCAGTCAGTCAGATCTCTGGGCAAACAGAAAAAGAAAGCAATTGTTTTCTACTTGAACAGTTTTAATATTACTCAAATGAATTAATATTCAGCTATTTATTCCCAGCCTTATTTACAACTGGATGCCCACCGAGCACCTTCCTCTCATAGCTAGCCCCTTCTACCCCTGCCCCATCTGGACATATAGACAGGATGTATGTATGTATGTATGTATGTATGTATGTATGTATGTATAAATAAATAATAAAAAAGTAAAATAAAAATAAGTAAATAAATAAATTAAAAAAAAGTGTTTGGTGAGTGGGGCGTGTTGGCATAGAGAACAAAAGAGATAAACTAACCACCAACACATTGAAGAATGACATCAGTCAATCAAGACATGGAAAAAGACAACTGGTCGACCCAAGTTCACAAGGCCAACTGGTCGACCCCGGTACTTAGCATTTTAAGGCCAAATATTTAATCGGACAACTGGTCGACCCGCTTCCAGTCCGTCAAAAAAAAGGAAGTGCACAGAGACAACTGGTCGACCCGTCAGGTCTAGGAAGATATAATATATATTATACATTAAAAAAAAAAAAAAAAAAAAGAGTCCAGCGGGACATCTGGTCGACCCGCCGCATCCCCGGGGAAAAAAATGGCCTCCCGCCCGGTGGGAGGGACTACTGGTCTACCCCGGTCCTTTGGAGAAGGAGGTGGAGAGGGGGGAAAAAAAAGTGCGCCCAACCTCCGCCGCCTCCCCGACAGGCGCGCCGCGGCGCCACGGAGCGCGAGCGGAGGTCGGCGGCGAGAGGGGGCCCGGGGCGCCGCCAGACCCTCGCCCATCCTCCCCCGGGAAGAGGGATGGAGAGGGAAAGGCGCGCGCCCGGGAAAGAGGGGACACACCCGCGGGCCGCTGCGGTGCGGTGAGGCAAGCAGCGGGAGTGGACGGAGGAGAGCGAGAGCAGGAAGAGAGCCGCCGTCCGCCGTGAGCCGCCAGCGGCAGAGCCAGACACGGGTCCTCGGACGGGGCGAGGAGGGCGGGCGAGCCGGC
>NW_027460995.1:85000-125000 GCF_037038515.1 Microtus pennsylvanicus
GGACTGAGAAAAAGCATACTACACAAGAGGTCCCCCGAGAGCCAGGCCTGCCTCTCCGGCAACACCCACCGGGTCTGCACCAGGCGGGGAGGCATTCTCAGTCCGTCACCGACGGACCACCTTTAACGGTGAGAAGAAAATTAAAAGGCCGGCCGCGACCGCTCAACACCACCCAACGGCTCACCGCCTACGGGAGAAGGCAGCGCGTGGTGGGCCGCTCGCCCGATCTCACAAGACGGCCGTGAGAGAGCCATCTTACCGCAGCGAGCCTCTCTTACCCGCTCGCCTCGACCCCCTTTTTTTCTTGATCCTCGGGATCACACACCTCGCAGAGGAACACCGCTAACGGCCGTACCGCACACAGGAGGCATACACGTCAGGGAGCTGGGAAACGCCGCTGCCGCTCAGAACCGGGCACCTCTGAAGATCGGCCTGGAACGCTCCAGGAGCACCACGAGGATCGCAAGCAAGGCGCGTGCACACGAGCCCGGTCGGGAGGGGCACGTAACGCGGCAATCAGCCGACCCTCCCCCGGCTCGGAGGGAGGAGGGCCAAACAGACCCACACACGGTGGGCATAGCGAAACGCGCGACGGGGAACAAAGCCCCCGGCGCGCCTCACAGGAACCCCCACGAACCACAGCGAAGAGTGCGGGGGGGCTTTCACAGGGCTCGGGCCGGATAACCGCACCCCTGCCTTCCACACACCACCGGTAAAGGTGGGGAGGAGAGACGAGGGGCCCGCTGGCAGAACGAGAAGAGCGGCCGCCATTCACCATGAATGTCCGTCCCTCGCCTGGCGCGGCTTAGGCCTCCGGCCCAAATGAACACAGGGCAAGCGCACCACATCGATCAACAAAGCAGAACCGGGAAGAATCGAGCGAGAGATCACCACAGACCCAACACATGCCACAGGAAAAAAAAAAAAAGGAAAAAAAAAAAGAAAACCCTTCACACCGCCACACCAAAAAAAGAGCGGTGGGGGGGTCAATGGGGAATCCAATAAAAGAGGAGTGCACTCGGGAGGCACATAACATGAGGCAGCAGAAGGGCCGGGCCACCCTCAACCCAAAAAGGCCTCATGGAGACTCGGGAGCTCCACAAGCTGGGAGGGGGGGGGGTAAAAAAAAAAAACCGGTGCGCTCGGGAGGCACACGGGAGCAGAGGACCATGGAGGAGACTCGGGAGCTCCACAACCTGGTCCCCGCATGCAAAAGAAAAAAAAAAAAGCACCGGGATGGCAAGGGAGAAGCATCGAGAGACGGGTCCCACCATCCAAACAGAATGGGTGACAAACCACGAAGCGGGGACGCCTGACACGCTTCACCACGGGCAAAAGCAAGGCAAGGAAAGCCGGTCATCTCAAAAAGCCTCACGGGAAAGCACAGCAGCGAGACACGGGCTGGGCTAGACGGAGAAAAATCACACCCTGTGAGGCTCGGAAGAGAGACCGCCACCTAGCGTCCTTTAATGTCACCCAATTAAAGGACAGCGTGTCAGCACCTATCTGCAGGTACAATAAGGACAGATAGCAATTATTAGAAGAATGGCAACAGGTACGGGGAGTCATTCACAGACCACACAGAACTCCTGAAAGTGAGGCTCGGTGAAATGTCCCAAAAATGTCCCCATAAACAAGAGAACCGACCCTCAAAGGAACAACTGGTCGACCTCATAACCATGAAAGGACCGAGAGAGCGAGGTGGACATGCCAGAAAGCCGGGCGCCCAGCCTCCTCCCGGCCGAGGACCCTGCGACCAGCCGCTAGGGATGGAGAAGGGCAAGAAGAAAAACTTGGGGGGGGGATCTCGAGTCCAAGAAACCGGGGACCAGTGAACAGGGGAGCCGGGACCACCACCTCCTCTCGGCCTCGAGAACACGAGGCCCGCCGCTGGGCTCTCGCAAGACCGAGGGCAGGAGAAAGGGGCGGGGGAGAACTCCGAGACACCAACGAGTCCGGACCAGGGAGGCGAGAAAGACGGGACCACGGCCTCCTCTCGGCCTCAGCATGGCAAGGCCCGCCGCTGAGGACCGAGGGTTCCTGGCAAGAGGAAGAAAATTAATAAAAAAGCTCCGAGAGTCCGGACCAGGGAGGCGAGGAAGCCGGGACCACGGCCTCCTCTCGGCCTCAGGATGGCAAGGTCCGCCGCTGAGGACCGAGGGTTCCTGGCAAGAGGAAGGAAAAAAAAAAAAGGTCCGAGACCCCCAACGAGTCCGTGACGGGGCAGCGGGGAAGCCGGGATCAACCATCGCCTCCTCTCGGCCTCGGGTCGCCGGGTCCCAGGGCTCTTTAGAAGAGAGAAAAAGCAAGGGAAAAGCAACTTTTAAAGCCGAGGTATTTCACCGATCCTGGGCCCGGGTGGACCCGACACCTAGCGGGAGTACGCAAACGACTGAAGCCTTCTGGTCGACCCGCTCAAGTCTCCCAGCACCCTCTCCAGCTGGTCCCGTCACTGGGTTCCATCCCCAACGCACACACCCATGGGTGACTCTTCCGGCACAACCTCCTACACAGAGACCGTCCCCAAGCACGACACCGACTCCGGGACACACCCGCCTGCCGGGCCGGGACTCTCGTCATTCTTTCCGCCTCACAAAAGCCATTTTGCCCCGTCCTCGTCAACGACCGAGGACCAGGAGCGTTGCAGAAAAAGGCCACCGCTAGGGGGCGCCCGACAACCGACCGCCATAGATCGCTCGCTCGCTCGTTCGGCCGCGACCGCGGCGGCGGCGTCTTCACCTTCTCTGGCGTGACAGCGTCCTTCCACGCTCACGCCCGGAGGTGGCACGGGCCCACAACAGGACAGGGAACTCCCCTGTCGGTTCCCCCACCCCTCCCCATCCCACCCCCGAACACGGTGAACGGCGGGCCGGGCTGGACATTCGGGGCTACGAAAACGAAAGTACGACCGAGACCACAGGCAGCTAGGAAAGCAGGCGAATCGATCCGATCGCTCGCTCGCTCGCTCGCTCACGGGGAAACAAAGAGCGTGTCTGACAGATCGGTGACAGGACTAGATTGGCCAGGGGCTTCTGCAACCATTAGGGCATGGTGAGAGGGAGGGACCGAGGGGGACCGAGGGGGACCGAGGGGGACCGAGGGACCGAGGGAGGAAGGGAGGGAGGGAGGCGGCAACGGCAGTTCCCTGCCATCTAAAGTCTCCTTTCACCATGGCCACTGCTTGCTTGCTTGCTTGTGGTTCTTTTTCTTCACCCCACTCCCCACGCCCTCAGCCCACACTTCTCAGACTAAATACCGAGTCAGAGAAAATTAAAACAGACGTGGAATAGTTTTTTTAAAAAAATAATAATAATAATAATAATGAAATAAAAATAGTGTTTCAAAAATCCCACTCGGATTTCATTTCCGGGAATAATATCGTCATAGTGATGTGTTGTGAACATTTTCACTTAGAACAGAAAAAATAAACAGGTCACTTTAGTCATTTCTTGGAGAGGGTCTGTTTCCCCACCACGGTGGTTCGCACTTGCTGAGTTGCTGAAGATGATCTCCTGATCCTCGTGTTTTCAGTTTCTGAGTGCTGCTGACATGACAGACATGGGCCCTCACACTCGAGTTTATGAGACACTACTGAGAGCGTGGAGCCCATAGGACAAGGCTTTGGCTTTCCCTTCCCCTCCAACATAAGCCAGATAAATAAATAAATAAATAAATAAATAAATAAATAAATAAATGCCCAGCAGCAGAAGCATGAAAGCAGCTTCTCAGACCCTTTAGAGCTCCTGAGTTACAGTCATGGCAGAGGATATGACTAGGCCAGGGCTCCCTTCACAACCACCATCCAGGCCTGCCTGCCTGCCTGCCTGCCTGCCTGCCTGCCTGCCTGCCTGCCTTCCTTCCTTTTTTAAATGCCAGTTTACTAAAATTTTAGTTATTTTTAATTGCGTTGGGAGGCTAGAAATTTTTGGGTTTTCGTGAGTGGGCAGACATATGAAAGAAAGGAAGAAAGGAACGAAGGAACGAAGGAGAGAAGGATCAGAGCAGTGAATATACAGGTGCACAGTCCTTACACCAATGTTGACTGCAGATAGAAAAATAAGAGGAAGAAAAAAAAATAGAACGTCACCAAAAGGACAGCCTGGTCTATAAAAATGAGTTCCGGGACAGCCAGGGCTATTCCATGAAATTGGCTGAGTTCAAATCAGCAATTTCCCAACTCCAACAAGAATGTTGACAGGAAAGGCAACAGCTGTACACGTCAAGGAAGGCCAGTGGAGCTGTAGGCACACCCTTCACACCCTTTGAAACTTCTCTGTTGCAAAGTCACAGAGTTAGGAAAGGAAAATAACGCGTCACTGAAGTCATTCCTAGGCTAGGGCTCCCTTCACAACCATTTGAAAGGATCACAGCACTGAATATACAGACGCACGGTAATTACACCAACATTGACTGGAAAGACACCTAAACTAACAGAGACACACACATACACAATCCATAGCATTTGCTGCCTAGCAGATCAAATGAATTCCAGTGTCAGTAGGCACACCCTTCACACCCCTTGAAACTTCTCTGTTGCAAGGTCACAGAGTTAGGAAAGGATCTTGATCTTGAACTTTCCTTAATAGTAAGTCTGTGTGTGTATCACACTCAAGCCAAGTGCCCCTCAGAGCTCGTGGAAGACAAAACAGATCTCTAGAATAAGAGAGACGAGGGGGGGGGGGGAGAGATTCACTCAAGAAAATGAAAGCAAAACCCTACACAAACCCTGGCACACAGTAAAATCAGTCCTATGAGGAAATTTGTAGCTCTGATTGCCTACTTTTTAAAAAGACTTCTAACCGGGTAATGGTGGTACACGCCTTTAATTCCAGCACTCGTTCTGGTCTCCAAGAGCTAGTTCCAGGACTGACTCAATTAGAGAGAACTAGAGAGAAACCCTGTCACAAAACAAACAAAAAAGGAATAAATACTTTATGGAAGAATAGATGGACAGATAGACAGACAGACAGACCCACACCCCATCTTCTGTCTTCTGAAGGTACCAGGCTCTCTCACAGGGGTCAGGCAGAAACGCAGGCAGTGTATGTGTGTGATATCAAGCAAGCCTATATGTGATATATAGGGTATGATAGGATAATGTCAGTATTAAATTGGGGTAGGTCTCAGGAGCACAAGAACCCAAATCGGTGCTGTACTCCCTGTCACCAGAAGAGGGCACTAGATCCCCACCATGTGGTTTCTGGACATTCCAGAAATTCCATCTCTCCAGTTCTCATTCTTTCATTGTTCCTCCTGCATGCCTGCATCTAGTGAGAGAGTGGGCACCGTTCCTCCCTGCTTCTGTGTGTCTGTGTCTGTCACGTCCTGGATAGCCAGAGTGCCCGCCACCTACGCCTGAGATAGATGTGGCCGGCAGCCCTGGGGCTGGGGGAAAGGGAGAGAGTGGGTTCCCTGGAGAGCCTTGGGCAGAGGCTCTGTGGATTCCCTGCAGGAGGCCTCACCACCTCTGAGGAGCCCATGGGGGAGGGGGAAAGGGAAGGTCAACCAGACAGTCCTGCCTGGCTTTTGCTTTGCTTTGCTTTGTTTTTGTTTTGGTTTGTTTCCAGGTACAGCTGTGACCAGGTCTGGATCCAGGACAGACTCCAAAGCTAGAGAGAAATCCTGTCTCAGAAAAAATAAATAAATAAATGAATGGATAGATAGCTAGATAGCCAGACAGAGAGATGATAAAAACACCTCCAAGATCAGGGAGACCAAGGCAGGCAGATCACTGTGAGTTTAAGGCTCCCTTGTTCTGCAGATTGAGATTCAAGGCCAGGCAAAGTGACACAGAGAAACCCCGTTTTCAAAAAAAAAAAAAAAAAGGTGAGGGCTGGAGAGAGATGGCTCTGTGGTTAAGAGTTCTGACTGCTCTTCCAGAGGACCCAGGTTCAATTCCTTACCACCCACATGGCAGTCAACAGCTGTCGGTAACTCCAAGATCGGACACCCTCAGATAGACATACATGCAGGCAAAACACCAATGACAATAAAATGAAAATAAATAAATTATTAGGAAAATAAATATATAGAAAAGGTGTTTAGTGCATGCCTTTAATCTCAGCACTAGGAGGCAGAGGCAGATGACTCTCTGTGAGTCTGAGGCCAGTCTTGTCTACAAAGTGAGTCCCAGGGCATACAAGGGTACACAACGAAACCTTATGTTGAACAACCACAAATAAGCAAACAAATAGAGAGATAATAACAATAAAAATATTTGAGAGTTCAAATAATTGACTTCATCCACAATAAAAGAATATAAAAATAAAAATATCAAATGCACTTGAACACATTGGCACAGGAGAACGCTTGCTAAATAGAACCCCAGTAGCACAGACACTGAGAGAAAAAGAAAAAAAAGAAAAGAAAAAAAAGAAAAAAAAACAAAGAAAAAAACTAAAGAGAGAAAAAAAAAGAAAAAAAAGGAAAAAAAGAAAAAAAAGAAGAAAAAAAAGAAAAAAGAAAAAAAAGAAAAAAAAAGAAAGAAAAAAAAAAGAAAAAAAAACAGACACTGAGAGAAACAATTAATAAGTGAGACCTCCTGAAACTGAAAAGCTTCTGTAAAGCAAAGAACATGGCCAAGAAGACAAAACGACGGCCTTACAGAATGGGAAAAGATCTTCACTAATCTCCAAAATACACAAAGAACTCGAGAAATTGGTCATCCAAAGAACAAATAATCCAATTTTAAAAAATGGAGTACAGACCTAAACAGAGAACTCTCAACAGAGGGATCTAAAATGGTTGAAAGACACTTAAATGTTGGGTCGAGGGGGGGGGGGGTCATGCAAAGATGAGAACACCACCAAGTCTAATAAACCAAAAACAAACTTAAAAATACAAACACACCGCGAGTCACAGAAGCTTATCAGCTAGCTGAGACCACAGGCAGAGTTTGGGCTTCTGACACTGTGGCAAAAGGCCGGTTTCTGAAACCCATTTTTATAGTAGGGGCATCGCAGGGCAGTGGTGGCGCAAGCCTTTAATCCCAGCACTCGGGAAGCAGAGGCAGGCGGATCTCTGTGAGTTCGAGACCAGCCTGGTCTACAGAGCTAGTTCCAGGACAGGCTCCAAAGCCACAGAGAAACCCTGTCTCGAAAAACCAAAAAAAAAAAAAAAATATGTTTCTCTGGATGTGCCTCTGTGTGTGTGTGTGTGTGTGTGTGTGTGTGTGTGTGTGTGTGTGTGTGTGTTGTGTGTGTGTGTGTGTGTTTATGGGGTGGCTTTTGAACTAACCAAGATGACTGGTTCCATATCTGGCAGAGAGGCAGGTGGATCTCTGGGAGTTTGAGGCCAGCCAGCCTGGTTGACAAGAGCTAGTTCCAAAGACAGGCTCCAAAGCAACAGAGAAACCCTTCCTTGAAAATCAAAACAAGAACACAAACCAAAAATAAAATAAAACATAAATTAAATGAGTGTGAGAGAGAGAGAGAGAAGAAATGTTGATTTGTTGATTTACAGACAAGAAATAAGAAAATACAAAACCATAATGTTACCAAGATGACAGCCTGGTTTATATAGTGAGTTAAAGGTATTATACAGAGAAACCCTTCACCAAAAATAATAATAATAATAATAATAAAAGAAGAAAACAGAAAAAAAAACAAGTAAGGAAAAAGAAAGGAAGGAAGGAAGGAAGGAAGGAAGGAAGGAAGGAAGGAAGGAAGGAAGGAAAAAACAGGTGTTTTCCTTTTTTTCTTTGTTTATCTCAGGTTATTTTATTTTAATTTATTTTTTTAATTGCAGCAGCGGCAGTATATTTTGGGCAGCACATTTCTTTATTCTCAGTTCTCAGCCCTCAGAAATCAGGAGAGGCAGAAACAGGCAAATCGCTGTGAGTTTGAGGCCACCTCGTTCTGCAGTGTGAGTTTTAGGACAGGCAAAGCGACAGACACAGAGAAACCCTGACTTAGGGGGGGAAAGTGTGTTTAGTACAGGCCTTTAATTCCGGCACTAGGAAGCAGAGGTAGAGGCAGGGGCAGCTAGATCTCTGTGAGTCTGAGGCCAGCCTTGTCTACAAAGTGAGTTCCAGGGACACAGGGAACCTCTATGTAAAAAAAAAAACACAAACAAACTAATAATAATAATAATCATCATCATCATCATCTAAGAGCTCAATTAATTGACTTCACCCAAAATTCAAAAATAAAAAAAGAGTGTGTCTGACTGATCAGTGAAAGGACTATGTGGGCCAAGGGGCTGCCACAATTATGGCTTGGTGAGAGGGAGGAACTGAGGGAGGGAGGGAGGGAGGGAGGGAGGGAGGGAGGGAGGGAGGGAGGGAAGGAAGGAGGGAGGGAGGGAGGGAGGCCTGCTTTCTTAGGGTTCTTTTTCAGTAGTTGTGTTTGTACAACCCCACACACCACTTCTCATACTAAATACCGAGTCTGAGAAAATTAAAACAGCTGTGGAAAATTCCCACTTGGATGTCTGTTCCTGCCCTGTAAAACAAGAACCACAACAAAAATATCCATATCTAAGCAGGCCAATTAAGTTGTAGCCTCACCCTTTAAAGGTTCTAGCTGTTGGGAAGGGCTGGTGACCTTGAACTTTACTAGTCTCTGAAATCTGCCTTCTCACTTTTACCAGGTGCCCTCAGGGGCCAGGAGTGGAGGCCAGGGCCCCTGCTACAGGAGATTTCCTAGATCACCTACAGGCTCTTAGGATTCCTGGGCCTGCTTAGAGAAAGACACACGACACGTGAGACGCAGAGAAAAAAATTTTCTGAGACAAGGATTCTCTTAGCTTTGGCACCTGTCCTGGAACTGTAGATGACCAGGCTGGCCTCAAACTCACAGAGATCTGCCTGCCTCTGTCTGCCACAGAGAAAATTACAACAGCCATGGAATAATATGAAAAATTCTGATTTACGCCAGGCAGTGGTGGCGCACGCCTTTAATCCCAGCACTTGGGAGGCAGAGGCAGGCGGATCTCTGTGATTTCGAGACCAGCCTGGTCTACAAGAGCTAGTTCCAGGACAGGCTCCAAAACCACAGAGAAACCCTGTCTCGAAAAACCAAAAAAATAAAAATTAAAATAATAAGAATAAAATAAAATGTTAAAAAAAAAGAAAAATTCTGATTTTGATATCATTTCCAGGAATACTGATGCAGTGAATTATTTGGAACATTTTCACTTCCGACAGAAAACAATAAAAATGTCATTTTATTGATTTCTTTTAGAGGGTCTCTTTCCCACCAGGATGGTTTGCACTTGCTGGGTTGTTGAAGATGATCTCCTGATCCTTGTATTCCCAGTTCCTGAGTGCTGCCGGCAGGACAGACATGGGCTCACTAGACACTCGAGTTTTTGACGCAGTACTGAGAACCTGGAGCCCAAAGGACAAGGCTTCAGCTTCCCCTGCCCCTCTGACATAGGCCAGATACATAAATGATTACCCAGATTTTATTTAAATCTCTCAGTGTGGCTTGTGTATGTGGGGGAGACAGGGAAGGTATCACATTTCAAAACATTTTCATAACTGCACATAGCACTGTATTCTTTTCCATTTATTTTACTTTTATTTGAGAGTGTTTCCAATTGTGTGGGACTTAGTTAAATTTCAATTTCTTAAGGAATGTTTTTATGATTTTCTTAACTTTATTTTATGTGCAATGGTCTGAAGATGTCAGATCACCCAGAAACTGAATTTACAATCACTATGAGCTGCCATGCAGGTGCTGGGAATTGAACCCAATTTCTCTGGAAGAGCCGCGAAACTAGCTCTCCAGGCTCTTCTTAATTTAAAAGTTTATTTATGTGTCTCTGGGTGTGCCTGTGCCTGTGTTTGGTTTGTGTGTGTGTTGGGGGGGGGTTGTGTGTGTGGGGGTGGCTTTTGACCTCACCAGACAAAGGCATTCAAGAGCACTGGCTCCATATTTAGCAGAAACAGGATCATTGGGAGTTTTAGGACAGCCTGGTCTACAAGAAAGGAGCTAGTTTTAACAACAGTCTCCAAAGCAGCAGAGAAACCCTGTCTCATAAAGCAAAACACAAAACCAAACATATTTGAGAGAGAGAGAGAGAGAGAGAGAACAGCTAGGGCTGTTACACAGAGAAACCATGCCTCAAGAACTAACTAATAAAAGAAGGGGGAAAAAAGCAAGAGAGCAAGAAAGCAAAAAAATCAAGCAAGCAAGCAAGAAGGAAAGCTAGAGAGAAACCCTGTCTCAGAAAACAAAAAAATAAATAAATAAACTAATAAATGAAATGAATGGATAGATAGATAGATAGATAGATAGATAGATAGATAGATAGATAGATAGATAGATAGATAGATAGATGATAAAACACCTCCAAGATCAGGGAGACCAAAGCAGGCAGATCACTGTGAGTTTAAGGCTACTTTGTTCTGCAGATTGAGATTCAGGACAGGCAAAGTGACACAGAAAAACCCTGTTTTCAAAAAAAATGTGTTTAGTGTACGCCTTTAATGCCATCACTAGAAGGCAGAGGCAGGCGGATCTCTGTGAGTCTGAGGCCAGTCTTGTTTACAAAGTGAGTCCCAGGGCATACAAGGATACACAAGGAAACCCCGTGTTGCAAACCCACAAATAAACAAACAGATAATAACAATAAAAATATTTGAGAGTTCAAATAATTGACCTCATCCACAATAAAAAAAATATAAAAATAAAAATATCAAAAGCATTTGAACGGGGGCTGGAGAGATGGCTCAGCGGTTAAGAGCGTTGCCTGCTCTTCCAAAGGTCCTGAGTTCAATTCCCAGCAACCACATGGTGGCTCACAACCATCTGTAATAGGGTCTGGTGCTCTCTTCTGGCCTTCAGACATACACACAGAAAGAATATTGTATACATAATAAATAAATATTTATTTTTTAAAAAAAAGCATTTGAACGCATCGGCACAGGAGACCACTTCCTAAATCTAACTCCAGTAGCACAGACTCTGAGAGAAACAAAATTAATCAATGGGACCTCGTGAAACTGAAAGGCTTCTTCTGTAAAGCAAAGGACATGGCCAACAAGACAAAACGACGGCCTTACAGAATGGGCAAAGATCTTCACTAACCCCACATCAGACAGAGGTCTGATCTCCAAAATATACAAAGAACTCAAGACATTGGTCATTTCAAGAACAAATAATCCAGTTCACAACATGGAGGTACAGACCTAAACAGAGAACTCTCAACCGAGAAATCTAAAATGGCTGAAAGACACTTAAGGAGATGTTCAACACCCTTAGTCATCAGAGATATGTAAATCAAAACAGCTCTGAGATTCCACTTTATACCTGTAAGAATGGCCAAGATCTAAAACACTGATGACAACTTATGCTGGAGAGGATGTGGGGAAAAGGGAACACTCCTGCATCGCTGGTGGGAATGCAAGCTGGTACCGCCCCCTTTGGATGTCAGTGTGGCGATTTCTCAGAAAATTAGGAAACAACCTTCCTCAAGACCCAGCAATACCACGTTTAGGTATATATGTAAAGGATGCTCAATTGTGCCACGAGGACATGGGCTCAACTATGCTCATAGCAGCATTGTTTGTCATAGCCAGAACCTTGGGAGAGGGTTGAAGGGGAGGCATGGAAAGAGAGGAAAGAAAAACGTAGAGCTTAACAAAAATAAATAAAAGAAACAAAGGCGGGTAGTGGTGGCACATTCCTTTAATCCCAGCACTTGGGAGGCAAAGGCAGGTGGATCTTTGTGAATTTGAGGCCAGCCTGGTCTACAAGGGTTAGTTCCAAAGCTACAGAGAAACCCTGTCATGAAAAACCAAAAATAAATAAATAATTAGGCATGGATTGTTTAAAAAAAAATCAAACGCAAACCAAGTAGAAATAACTACTTTCAGTATGCCATTCAAGAATTAGGGAACCCTTTATCCCAGCATGTGGGAGACACAGGCAGAAGGACATCTGTGAGTTAAAATCCAGACTCATCTACCAAGTGAGATCACAAGACTCGTGCACTGTCTCATAGGTCCTAAATTCCCATGATCCAGTTTCTAGGACCAAGGAGACAGTTTATAATGTCTCCTTCTTCTTTCCTTCCTTCCTTCCTTTTTTTTGGGGGGGGGTGGTGTTTGGTCAAACTTTTATATATGTTTTTTTTTTATTTGGGTTGGGGGCCTCTCTATAAAGCCTGGGAATTCACAGAGGTCCACCTGCCTCTGTCTCTTTGATGATAGAATAAAAGATGTGCACCACAATAACCAGGCTCAGTTTCTTGTACATTTAGTTTAATTTCAAATTTTGTTTGTATCTCTTGGTCTGCACCAAGTGTGTCCCTGTGGGGGTGGGGGGGCAGGGAAGTTGTCCTATTTTAGAACATTTTATTTTACTTTTATTTGAGACAGTCTTTCCGGTTGTGTAGAACTTATTTTAATTTCAAATTTTTAAAGAATTTTTTTATGATTTATTTAACTTTATTTTATGTGCAGTTGTGTGAAACTGGATTTACAATCACTTATGAGCTGCTGCCTTGTGGGGGTTACATCTCAGGAGCACAAGAACCCAATCTGTGCTGTACTCCCTGTCACCAAAAGAGGTCACTAGATCCCCACCATGTGGTTTCTGGACATTCCAGAAATTCCATCTCTCCAGTACTCATTCTTTCATTGTTCCTCCTGCATGCCTGCATCTAGTGAGAGAGTGGGCACCGTTCCTCCCTGCTTCTGTGTGTCTGTGTCTGTCACGTCCTGGATAGCCAGAGTGCCCGCCACCTACGCCTGAGATAGATGTGGCCGGCAGCCCTGGGGCTGGGGGAAAGGGAGAGAGTGGGTTCCCTGGAGAGCCTTGGGCAGAGGCTCTGTGGATTCCCTGCAGGAGGCCTCACCACCTCTGAGGAGCCCATGGGGGAGGGGGAAAGGGAAGGTCAACCAGACAGTCCTGCCTGGCTTTTGCTTTGCTTTGCTTTGTTTTTGTTTTTGTTTTGGTTTGTTTCCAGGTACAGCTGTGACCAGGTCTGGATCCAGGACAGACTCCAAAGCTAGAGAGAAATCCTGTCTCAGAAAAAATAAATAAATAAATGAATGGATAGATAGCTAGATAGCCAGACAGAGAGATGATAAAAACACCTCCAAGATCAGGGAGACCAAGGCAGGCAGATCACTGTGAGTTTAAGGCTCCCTTGTTCTGCAGATTGAGATTCAAGGCCAGGCAAAGTGACACAGAGAAACCCCGTTTTCAAAAAAAAAAAAAAAAAGGTGAGGGCTGGAGAGAGATGGCTCTGTGGTTAAGAGTTCTGACTGCTCTTCCAGAGGACCCAGGTTCAATTCCTTACCACCCACATGGCAGTCAACAGCTGTCGGTAACTCCAAGATCGGACACCCTCAGATAGACATACATGCAGGCAAAACACCAATGACAATAAAATGAAAATAAATAAATTATTAGGAAAATAAATATATAGAAAAGGTGTTTAGTGCATGCCTTTAATCTCAGCACTAGGAGGCAGAGGCAGATGACTCTCTGTGAGTCTGAGGCCAGTCTTGTCTACAAAGTGAGTCCCAGGGCATACAAGGGTACACAACGAAACCTTATGTTGAACAACCACAAATAAGCAAACAAATAGAGAGATAATAACAATAAAAATATTTGAGAGTTCAAATAATTGACTTCATCCACAATAAAAGAATATAAAAATAAAAATATCAAATGCACTTGAACACATTGGCACAGGAGAACGCTTGCTAAATAGAACCCCAGTAGCACAGACACTGAGAGAAAAAGAAAAAAAAGAAAAGAAAAAAAAGAAAAAAAAAACAAAAAAAAAACAAAGAAAAAAACTAAAGAGAGAAAAAAAAGAAAAAAAAGGAAAAAAAGGAAAAAAAGAAGAAAAAAAAGAAAAAAAGAAAAAAAAGAAAGAAAAAAAAAGAAAAAAAAAACAGACACTGAGAGAAACAATTAATAAGTGAGACCTCCTGAAACTGAAAAGCTTCTGTAAAGCAAAGAACATGGCCAAGAAGACAAAACGACGGCCTTACAGAATGGGAAAAGATCTTCACTAATCTCCAAAATACACAAAGAACTCGAGAAATTGGTCATCCAAAGAACAAATAATCCAATTTTAAAAAATGGAGTACAGACCTAAACAGAGAACTCTCAACAGAGGGATCTAAAATGGTTGAAAGACACTTAAATGTTGGGTCGAGGGGGGGGGGTCATGCAAAAATGAGAACACCACCAAGTCTAATAAACCAAAAACAAACTTAAAAATACAAACACACCGCGAGTCACAGAAGCTTATCAGCTAGCTGAGACCACAGGCAGAGTTTGGGCTTCTGACACTGTGGCAAAAGGCCGGTTTCTGAAACCCATTTTTATAGTAGGGGCATCGCAGGGCAGTGGTGGCGCAAGCCTTTAATCCCAGCACTCGGGAAGCAGAGGCAGGCGGATCTCTGTGAGTTCGAGACCAGCCTGGTCTACAGAGCTAGTTCCAGGACAGGCTCCAAAGCCACAGAGAAACCCTGTCTCAAAAAACCAAAAAAAAAAAAAAAAATATGTTTCTCTGGATGTGCCTCTGTGTGTGTGTGTGTATGTGTGTGTGTGTGTGTGTGTGTGTGTGTGTTGTGTGTGTGTGTGTGTGTTTATGGGGTGGCTTTTGAACTAACCAAGATGACTGGTTCCATATCTGGCAGAGAGGCAGGTGGATCTCTGGGAGTTTGAGGCCAGCCAGCCTGGTTGACAAGAGCTAGTTCCAAAGACAGGCTCCAAAGCAACAGAGAAACCCTTCCTTGAAAATCAAAACAAGAACACAAACCAAAAATAAAATAAAACATAAATTAAATGAGTGTGAGAGAGAGAGAGAGAAGAAATGTTGATTTGTTGATTTACAGACAAGAAATAAGAAAATACAAAACCATAATGTTACCAAGATGACAGCCTGGTTTATATAGTGAGTTAAAGGTATTATACAGAGAAACCCTTCACCAAAAATAATAATAATAATAATAATAATAATAAAAGAAGAAAACAGAAAAAAAAACAAGTAAGGAAAAAGAAAGGAAGGAAGGAAGGAAGGAAGGAAGGAAGGAAGGAAGGAAGGAAGGAAGGAAGGAAGGAAAAAACAGGTGTTTTCCTTTTTTTCTTTGTTTATCTCAGGTTATTTTATTTTAATTTATTTTTTTAATTGCAGCAGCGGCAGTATATTTTGGGCAGCACATTTCTTTATTCTCAGTTCTCAGCCCTCAGAAATCAGGAGAGGCAGAAACAGGCAAATCGCTGTGAGTTTGAGGCCACCTCGTTCTGCAGTGTGAGTTTTAGGACAGGCAAAGCGACAGACACAGAGAAACCCTGACTTAGGGGGGGAAAGTGTGTTTAGTACAGGCCTTTAATTCCGGCACTAGGAAGCAGAGGTAGAGGCAGGGGCAGCTAGATCTCTGTGAGTCTGAGGCCAGCCTTGTCTACAAAGTGAGTTCCAGGGACACAGGGAACCTCTATGTAAAAAAAAAAAAACACAAATAAACTAATCATCATCATCATCATCATCATCATCATCATCATCTAAGAGCTCAATTAATTGACTTCACCCAAGATTCAAAAATAAAAAAAGAGTGTGTCTGACTGATCAGTGAAAGGACTATGTGGGCCAAGGGGCTGCCACAATTATGGCTTGGTGAGAGGGAGGAACTGAGGGAGGGAGGGAGGGAGGGAGGGAGGGAGGGACGGAGGGAAGGAAGGAGGGAGGGAGGGAGGGAGGCCTGCTTTCTTAGGGTTCTTTTTCAGTAGTTGTGTTTGTACAACCCCACACACCACTTCTCATACTAAATACCGAGTCTGAGAAAATTAAAACAGCTGTGGAAAATTCCCACTTGGATGTCTGTTCCTGCCCTGTAAAACAAGAACCACAACAAAAATATCCATATCTAAGCAGGCCAATTAAGTTGTAGCCTCACCCTTTAAAGGTTCTAGCTGTTGGGAAGGGCTGGTGACCTTGAACTTTACTAGTCTCTGAAATCTGCCTTCTCACTTTTACCAGGTGCCCTCAGGGGCCAGGAGTGGAGGCCAGGGCCCCTGCTACAGGAGATTTCCTAGATCACCTACAGGCTCTTAGGATTCCTGGGCCTGCTTAGAGAAAGACACACGACACGTGAGACGCAGAGAAAAAAATTTTCTGAGACAAGGATTCTCTTAGCTTTGGCACCTGTCCTGGAACTGTAGATGACCAGGCTGGCCTCAAACTCACAGAGATCTGCCTGCCTCTGTCTGCCACAGAGAAAATTACAACAGCCATGGAATAATATGAAAAATTCTGATTTACGCCAGGCAGTGGTGGCGCACGCCTTTAATCCCAGCACTTGGGAGGCAGAGGCAGGTGGATCTCTGTGATTTCGAGACCAGCCTGGTCTACAAGAGCTAGTTCCAGGACAGGCTCCAAAACCACAGAGAAACCCTGTCTCGAAAAACCAAAAAAATAAAAATGAAAATAATAAGAATAAAATAAAATGTTAAAAAAAAAAGAAAAATTCTGATTTTGATATCATTTCCAGGAATACTGATGCAGTGAATTATTTGGAACATTTTCACTTCCGACAGAAAAAAATAAAAATGTCATTTTATTGATTTCTTTTAGAGGGTCTCTTTCCCACCAGGATGGTTTGCACTTGCTGGGTTGTTGAAGATGATCTCCTGATCCTTGTATTCCCAGTTCCTGAGTGCTGCCGGCAGGACAGACATGGGCTCACTATACACTCGAGTTTTTGACGCAGTACTGAGAACCTGGAGCCCAAAATACAAGGCTTCAGCTTCCCCTGCCCCTCTGACATAGGCCAGATACATAAATGATTACCCAGATTTTATTTAAATCTCTCAGTGTGGCTTGTGTATGTGGGGGAGACAGGGAAGGTATCACATTTCAAAACATTTTCATAACTGCACTTAGCACTGTATTCTTTTCCATTTATTTTACTTTTATTTGAGAGTGTTTCCAATTGTGTGGGACTTAGTTAAATTTCAATTTCTTAAGGAATTTTTTTATGATTTTCTTAACTTTATTTTATGTGCAATGGTCTGAAGATGTCAGATCACCCAGAAACTGAATTTACAATCACTATGAGCTGCCATGCAGGTGCTGGGAATTGAACCCAATTTCTCTGGAAGAGCCGCGAAACTAGCTCTCCAGGCTCTTCTTAATTTAAAAGTTTATTTATGTGTCTCTGGGTGTGCCTGTGCCTGTGTTTGGTTTGTGTGTGTGTTGGGGGGGGGTTGTGTGTGTGGGGGTGGCTTTTGACCTCACCAGACAAAGGCATTCAAGAGCACTGGCTCCATATTTAGCAGAAACAGGATCATAGGGAGTTTTAGGACAGCCTGGTCTACAAGAAAGGAGCTAGTTTTAACAACAGTCTCCAAAGCAGCAGAGAAACCCTGTCTCATAAAGCAAAACACAAAACCAAACATATTTGAGAGAGAGAGAGAGAGAGAGAGAGAGAACAGCTAGGGCTGTTACACAGAGAAACCATGCCTCAAGAACTAACTAATAAAAGAAGGGGGAAAAAAGCAAGAGAGCAAGAAAGCAAAAAAATCAAGCAAGCAAGCAAGAAGGAAAGCTAGAGAGAAACCCTGTCTCAGAAAACAAAAAAATAAATAAATAAACTAATAAATGAAATGAATGGATAGATAGATAGATAGATAGATAGATAGATAGATAGATAGATAGATAGATAGATAGATGATAAAACACCTCCAAGATCAGGGAGACCAAAGCAGGCAGATCACTGTGAGTTTAAGGCTACTTTGTTCTGCAGATTGAGATTCAGGACAGGCAAAGTGACACAGAAAAACCCTGTTTTCAAAAAAAATGTGTTTAGTGTACGCCTTTAATGCCATCACTAGAAGGCAGAGGCAGGCGGATCTCTGTGAGTCTGAGGCCAGTCTTGTTTACAAAGTGAGTCCCAGGGCATACAAGGATACACAAGGAAACCCCGTGTTGCAAACCCACAAATAAACAAACAGATAATAACAATAAAAATATTTGAGAGTTCAAATAATTGACCTCATCCACAATAAAAAAAATATAAAAATAAAAATATCAAAAGCATTTGAACGGGGGCTGGAGAGATGGCTCAGCGGTTAAGAGCGTTGCCTGCTCTTCCAAAGGTCCTGAGTTCAATTCCCAGCAACCACATGGTGGCTCACAACCATCTGTAATAGGGTCTGGTGCTCTCTTCTGGCCTTCAGACATACACACAGAAAGAATATTGTATACATAATAAATAAATATTTATTTTTTTAAAAAAAGCATTTGAACGCATCGGCACAGGAGACCACTTCCTAAATCTAACTCCAGTAGCACAGACTCTGAGAGAAACAAAATTAATCAATGGGATCTCGTGAAACTGAAAGGCTTCTTCTGTAAAGCAAAGGACATGGCCAACAAGACAAAACGACGGCCTTACAGAATGGGCAAAGATCTTCACTAACCCCACATCAGACAGAGGTCTGATCTCCAAAATATACAAAGAACTCAAGACATTGGTCATTTCAAGAACAAATAATCCAGTTCACAACATGGAGGTACAGACCTAAACAGAGAACTCTCAACCGAGAAATCTAAAATGGCTGAAAGACACTTAAGGAGATGTTCAACACCCTTAGTCATCAGAGATATGTACATCAAAACAGCTCTGAGATTCCACTTTATACCTGTAAGAATGGCCAAGATCTAAAACACTGATGACAACTTATGCTGGAGAGGATGTGGGGAAAAGGGAACACTCCTGCATCGCTGGTGGGAATGCAAGCTGGTACCGCCCCCTTTGGATGTCAGTGTGGCGATTTCTCAGAAAATTAGGAAACAACCTTCCTCAAGACCCAGCAATACCACGTTTAGGTATATATGTAAAGGATGCTCAATTGTGCCACGAGGACATGGGCTCAACTATGCTCATAGCAGCATTGTTTGTCATAGCCAGAACCTTGGGAGAGGGTTGAAGGGGAGGCATGGAAAGAGAGGAAAGAAAAACGTAGAGCTTAACAAAAATAAATAAAAGAAACAAAGGCGGGTAGTGGTGGCACATTCCTTTAATCCCAGCACTTGGGAGGCAAAGGCAGGTGGATCTTTGTGAATTTGAGGCCAGCCTGGTCTACAAGGGTTAGTTCCAAAGCTACAGAGAAACCCTGTCATGAAAAACCAAAAATAAATAAATAATTAGGCATGGATTGTTTAAAAAAAAATCAAACGCAAACCAAGTAGAAATAACTACTTTCAGTATGCCATTCAAGAATTAGGGAACCCTTTATCCCAGCATGTGGGAGACACAGGCAGAAGGACATCTGTGAGTTAAAATCCAGACTCATCTACCAAGTGAGATCACAAGACTCGTGCACTGTCTCATAGGTCCTAAATTCCCATGATCCAGTTTCTAGGACCAAGGAGACAGTTTATAATGTCTCCTTCTTCTTTCCTTCCTTCCTTCCTTTTTTTTTGGGGGGGGGTGGTGTTTGGTCAAACTTTTATATATGTTTTTTTTTTATTTGGGTTGGGGGCCTCTCTATAAAGCCTGGGAATTCACAGAGGTCCACCTGCCTCTGTCTCTTTGATGATAGAATAAATGATGTGCACCACAATAACCAGGCTCAGTTTCTTGTACATTTAGTTTAATTTCAAATTTTGTTTGTATCTCTTGGTCTGCACCAAGTGTGTCCCTGTGGGGGTGGGGGGGCAGGGAAGTTGTCCTATTTTAGAACATTTTATTTTACTTTTATTTGAGACAGTCTTTCCGGTTGTGTAGAACTTATTTTAATTTCAAATTTTTAAAGAATTTTTTTATGATTTATTTAACTTTATTTTATGTGCAGTTGTGTGAAACTGGATTTACAATCACTTATGAGCTGCTGCCTTGTGGGGGTTACATCTCAGGAGCACAAGAACCCAATCTGTGCTGTACTCCCTGTCACCAAAAGAGGTCACTAGATCCCCACCATGTGGTTTCTGGACATTCCAGAAATTCCATCTCTCCAGTTCTCATTCTTTCATTGTTCCTCCTGCATGCCTGCATCTAGTGAGAGAGTGGGCACCGTTCCTCCCTGCTTCTGTGTATCTGTGTCTGTCACGTCCTGGATAGCCAGAGTGCCCGCCACCTACGCCTGAGAGATAGATGTACGCCAGAGAGATAGATGTGGCCGGCAGCCCTGGGGCTGGGGGAAAGAGAGAGAGTGGGTTCCCTGGAGAGCCTTGGGCAGAGGCTCTGTGGATTCCCTGCAGGAGGCCGCACCGCCTCTGAGGAGCCCATGGGGGAGGGGAAAAGGGAAGGTCAACCAGACAGTCCTGCCTGGCTTTTGCTTTGCTTTGTTTTTGTTTTTGTTTGTTTGTTTTATTTTATTTTCCGGTACAGCTGTGACCAGGTCTGGATCCAGGACAGACTCCAAAGCTAGAGAGAAATCCTGTCTCAGAAAACAACAAGAACAACCAAAAAATAAATAAATACATAAACTAATAAATGAATGGATAGATAGCTAGATAGCCAGACACACACACACACACACACACACACACACACACACACACACACACAGAGAGAGAGAGTGAGAGAGAGAGAGAGAGAGAGAGAGAGAGAGAGAGAGAGAGAGAGATGATAAAAACACCTCCAAGATCAGGGAGACCAAGGCAGGCAGATCACTGTGAGTTTAAGGCTCCCTTGTTCTGCAGATTGAGATTCAAGGCCAGGCAAAGTGACACAGAGAAACCCCGTTTTCAAAAAAAAAAAGGTGAGGGCTGGAGAGAGATGGCTCTGTGGTTAAGAGTTCTGACTGCTCTTCCAGAGGACCCAGGTTCAATTCCTTACCACCCACATGGCAGTCAACAGCTGTCGGTAACTCCAAGATCGGACACCCTCAGATAGACATACATGCAGGCAAAACACCAATGACAATAAAATGAAAATAAATAAATTATTAGGAAAATAAATATATAGAAAAGGTGTTTAGTGCATGCCTTTAATCTCAGCACTAGGAGGCAGAGGCAGATGACTCTCTGTGAGTCTGAGGCCAGTCTTGTCTACAAAGTGAGTCCCAGGGCATACAAGGGTACACAACGAAACCTTATGTTGAACAACCACAAATAAGCAAACAAATAGAGAGATAATAACAATAAAAATATTTGAGAGTTCAAATAATTGACTTCATCCACAATAAAAGAATATAAAAATAAAAATATCAAATGCACTTGAACACATTGGCACAGGAGAACGCTTGCTAAATAGAACCCCAGTAGCACAGACACTGAGAGAAAAAGAAAAAAAAGAAAAGAAAAAAAAGAAAAAAAAAACAAAAAAAAAACAAAGAAAAAAACTAAAGAGAGAAAAAAAAAGAAAAAAAAGGAAAAAAAAAGAAAAAAAAGAAGAAAAAAAAGAAAAAAAGAAAAAAAAGAAAAAAAAAGAAAGAAAAAAAAAGAAAAAAAAACAGACACTGAGAGAAACAATTAATAAGTGAGACCTCCTGAAACTGAAAAGCTTCTGTAAAGCAAAGAACATGGCCAAGAAGACAAAACGACGGCCTTACAGAATGGGAAAAGATCTTCACTAATCTCCAAAATACACAAAGAACTCGAGAAATTGGTCATCCAAAGAACAAATAATCCAATTTTAAAAAATGGAGTACAGACCTAAACAGAGAACTCTCAACAGAGGGATCTAAAATGGTTGAAAGACACTTAAATGTTGGGTCGAGGGGGGGGGGTCATGCAAAGATGAGAACACCACCAAGTCTAATAAACCAAAAACAAACTTAAAAATACAAACACACCGCGAGTCACTGAAGCTTATCAGCTAGCTGAGACCACAGGCAGAGTTTGGGCTTCTGACACTGTGGCAAAAGGCCGGTTTCTGAAACCCATTTTTATAGTAGGGGCATCGCAGGGCAGTGGTGGCGCAAGCCTTTAATCCCAGCACTCGGGAAGCAGAGGCAGGCGGATCTCTGTGAGTTCGAGACCAGCCTGGTCTACAGAGCTAGTTCCAGGACAGGCTCCAAAGCCACAGAGAAACCCTGTCTCGAAAAACCAAAAAAAAAAAAAAAATATGTTTCTCTGGATGTGCCTCTGTGTGTGTGTGTGTGTGTGTGTGTGTGTGTGTGTGTGTGTGTGTGTGTTGTGTGTGTGTGTGTGTGTTTATGGGGTGGCTTTTGAACTAACCAAGATGACTGGTTCCATATCTGGCAGAGAGGCAGGTGGATCTCTGGGAGTTTGAGGCCAGCCAGCCTGGTTGACAAGAGCTAGTTCCAAAGACAGGCTCCAAAGCAACAGAGAAACCCTTCCTTGAAAATCAAAACAAGAACACAAACCAAAAATAAAATAAAACATAAATTAAATGAGTGTGAGAGAGAGAGAGAGAAGAAATGTTGATTTGTTGATTTACAGACAAGAAATAAGAAAATACAAAACCATAATGTTACCAAGATGACAGCCTGGTTTATATAGTGAGTTAAAGGTATTATACAGAGAAACCCTTCACCAAAAATAATAATAATAATAATAATAATAAAAGAAGAAAACAGAAAAAAAAACAAGTAAGGAAAAAGAAAGGAAGGAAGGAAGGAAGGAAGGAAGGAAGGAAGGAAGGAAGGAAGGAAAAAACAGGTGTTTTCCTTTTTTTCTTTGTTTATCTCAGGTTATTTTATTTTAATTTATTTTTTTAATTGCAGCAGCGGCAGTATATTTTGGGCAGCACATTTCTTTATTCTCAGTTCTCAGCCCTCAGAAATCAGGAGAGGCAGAAACAGGCAAATCGCTGTGAGTTTGAGGCCACCTCGTTCTGCAGTGTGAGTTTTAGGACAGGCAAAGCGACAGACACAGAGAAACCCTGACTTAGGGGGGGAAAGTGTGTTTAGTACAGGCCTTTAATTCCGGCACTAGGAAGCAGAGGTAGAGGCAGGGGCAGCTAGATCTCTGTGAGTCTGAGGCCAGCCTTGTCTACAAAGTGAGTTCCAGGGACACAGGGAACCTCTATGTAAAAAAAAAAACACAAATAAACTAATAATAATAATAATCATCATCATCATCATCTAAGAGCTCAATTAATTGACTTCACCCAAAATTCAAAAATAAAAAAAGAGTGTGTCTGACTGATCAGTGAAAGGACTATGTGGGCCAAGGGGCTGCCACAATTATGGCTTGGTGAGAGGGAGGAACTGAGGGAGGGAGGGAGGGAGGGAGGGAGGGAGGGAGGGAGGGAGGGAGGGAAGGAAGGAAGCAGGGAGGGAGGGAGGGAGGCCTGCTTTCTTAGGGTTCTTTTTCAGTAGTTGTGTTTGTACAACCCCACACACCACTTCTCATACTAAATACCGAGTCTGAGAAAATTAAAACAGCTGTGGAAAATTCCCACTTGGATGTCTGTTCCTGCCCTGTAAAACAAGAACCACAACAAAAATATCCATATCTAAGCAGGCCAATTAAGTTGTAGCCTCACCCTTTAAAGGTTCTAGCTGTTGGGAAGGGCTGGTGACCTTGAACTTTACTAGTCTCTGAAATCTGCCTTCTCACTTTTACCAGGTGCCCTCAGGGGCCAGGAGTGGAGGCCAGGGCCCCTGCTACAGGAGATTTCCTAGATCACCTACAGGCTCTTAGGATTCCTGGGCCTGCTTAGAGAAAGACACACGACACGTGAGACGCAGAGAAAAAAATTTTCTGAGACAAGGATTCTCTTAGCTTTGGCACCTGTCCTGGAACTGTAGATGACCAGGCTGGCCTCAAACTCACAGAGATCTGCCTGCCTCTGTCTGCCACAGAGAAAATTACAACAGCCATGGAATAATATGAAAAATTCTGATTTACGCCAGGCAGTGGTGGCGCACGCCTTTAATCCCAGCACTTGGGAGGCAGAGGCAGGCGGATCTCTGTGATTTCGAGACCAGCCTGGTCTACAAGAGCTAGTTCCAGGACAGGCTCCAAAACCACAGAGAAACCCTGTCTCGAAAAACCAAAAAAATAAAAATGAAAATAATAAGAATAAAATAAAATGTTAAAAAAAAAAGAAAAATTCTGATTTTGATATCATTTCCAGGAATACTGATGCAGTGAATTATTTGGAACATTTTCACTTCCGACAGAAAAAAATAAAAATGTCATTTTATTGATTTCTTTTAGAGGGTCTCTTTCCCACCAGGATGGTTTGCACTTGCTGGGTTGTTGAAGATGATCTCCTGATCCTTGTATTCCCAGTTCCTGAGTGCTGCCGGCAGGACAGACATGGGCTCACTTTACACTCGAGTTTTTGACGCAGTACTGAGAACCTGGAGCCCAAAGGACAAGGCTTCAGCTTCCCCTGCCCCTCTGACATAGGCCAGATACATAAATGATTACCCAGATTTTATTTAAATCTCTCAGTGTGGCTTGTGTATGTGGGGGAGACAGGGAAGGTATCACATTTCAAAACATTTTCATAACTGCACTTAGCACTGTATTCTTTTCCATGTATTTTACTTTTATTTGAGAGTGTTTCCAATTGTGTGGGACTTAGTTAAATTTCAATTTCTTAAGGAATTTTTTTATGATTTTCTTAACTTTATTTTATGTGCAATGGTCTGAAGATGTCAGATCACCCAGAAACTGAATTTACAATCACTATGAGCTGCCATGCAGGTGCTGGGAATTGAACCCAATTTCTCTGGAAGAGCCGCGAAACTAGCTCTCCAGGCTCTTCTTAATTTAAAAGTTTATTTATGTGTCTCTGGGTGTGCCTGTGCCTGTGTTTGGTTTGTGTGTGTGTTGGGGGGGGGCTGTGTGTGTGGGGGTGGCTTTTGACCTCACCAGACAAAGGCATTCAAGAGCACTGGCTCCATATTTAGCAGAAACAGGATCATAGGGAGTTTTAGGACAGCCTGGTCTACAAGAAAGGAGCTAGTTTTAACAACAGTCTCCAAAGCAGCAGAGAAACCCTGTCTCATAAAGCAAAACACAAAACCAAACATATTTGAGAGAGAGAGAGAGAGAGAGAGAGAGAGAGAGAGAGAGAGAGAGAGAACAGCTAGGGCTGTTACACAGAGAAACCATGCCTCAAGAACTAACTAATAAAAGAAGGGGGAAAAAAGCAAGAGAGCAAGAAAGCAAAAAAAATCAAGCAAGCAAGCAAGAAGGAAAGCTAGAGAGAAACCCTGTCTCAGAAAACAAAAAAATAAATAAATAAACTAATAAATGAAATGAATGGATAGATAGATAGATATATAGATAGATAGATAGATAGATAGATGATAAAACACCTCCAAGATCAGGGAGACCAAAGCAGGCAGATCACTGTGAGTTTAAGGCTACTTTGTTCTGCAGATTGAGATTCAGGACAGGCAAAGTGACACAGAAAAACCCTGTTTTCAAAAAAAATGTGTTTAGTGTACGCCTTTAATGCCATCACTAGAAGGCAGAGGCAGGCGGATCTCTGTGAGTCTGAGGCCAGTCTTGTTTACAAAGTGAGTCCCAGGGCATACAAGGATACACAAGGAAACCCCGTGTTGCAAACCCACAAATAAACAAACAGATAATAACAATAAAAATATTTGAGAGTTCAAATAATTGACCTCATCCACAATAAAAAAAATATAAAAATAAAAATATCAAAAGCATTTGAACGGGGGCTGGAGAGATGGCTCAGCGGTTAAGAGCATTGCCTGCTCTTCTAAAGGTCCTGAGTTCAATTCCCAGCAACCACATGGTGGCTCACAACCATCTGTAATAGGGTCTGGTGCTCTCTTCTGGCCTTCAGACATACACACAGAAAGAATATTGTATACATAATAAATAAATATTTATTTTTTAAAAAAAAGCATTTGAACGCATCGGCACAGGAGACCACTTCCTAAATCTAACTCCAGTAGCACAGACTATGAGAGAAACAAAATTAATCAATGGGACCTCGTGAAACTGAAAGGCTTCTTCTGTAAAGCAAAGGACATGGCCAACAAGACAAAACGACGGCCTTACAGAATGGGCAAAGATCTTCACTAACCCCACATCAGACAGAGGTCTGATCTCCAAAATATACAAAGAACTCAAGACATTGGTCATTTCAAGAACAAATAATCCAGTTCACAACATGGAGGTACAGACCTAAACAGAGAACTCTCAACCGAGAAATCTAAAATGGCTGAAAGACACTTAAGGAGATGTTCAACACCCTTAGTCATCAGAGATATGTAAATCAAAACAGCTCTGAGATTCCACTTTATACCTGTAAGAATGGCCAAGATCTAAAACACTGATGACAACTTATGCTGGAGAGGATGTGGGGAAAAGGGAACACTCCTGCATCGCTGGTGGGAATGCAAGCTGGTACCGCCCCCTTTGGATGTCAGTGTGGCGATTTCTCAGAAAATTAGGAAACAACCTTCCTCAAGACCCAGCAATACCACGTTTAGGTATATATGTAAAGGATGCTCAATTGTGCCACGAGGACATGGGCTCAACTATGCTCATAGCAGCATTGTTTGTCATAGCCAGAACCTTGGGAGAGGGTTGAAGGGGAGGCATGGAAAGAGAGGAAAGAAAAACGTAGAGCTTAACAAAAATAAATAAAAGAAACAAAGGCGGGTAGTGGTGGCACATTCCTTTAATCCCAGCACTTGGGAGGCAAAGGCAGGTGGATCTTTGTGAATTTGAGGCCAGCCTGGTCTACAAGGGTTAGTTCCAAAGCTACAGAGAAACCCTGTCATGAAAAACCAAAAATAAATAAATAATTAGGCATGGATTGTTTAAAAAAAATCAAACGCAAACCAAGTAGAAATAACTACTTTCAGTATGCCATTCAAGAATTAGGGAACCCTTTATCCCAGCATGTGGGAGACACAGGCAGAAGGACATCTGTGAGTTAAAATCCAGACTCATCTACCAAGTGAGATCACAAGACTCGTGCACTGTCTCATAGGTCCTAAATTCCCATGATCCAGTTTCTAGGACCAAGGAGACAGTTTATAATGTCTCCTTCTTCTTTCCTTCCTTCCTTCCTTTTTTTTTTTGGGGGGGGGGTGGTGTTTGGTCAAACTTTTATATATGTTTTTTTTTATTTGGGTTGGGGGCCTCTCTATAAAGCCTGGGAATTCACAGAGGTCCACCTGCCTCTGTCTCTTTGATGATAGAATAAAAGATGTGCACCACAATAACCAGGCTCAGTTTCTTGTACATTTAGTTTAATTTCAAATTTTGTTTGTATCTCTTGGTCTGCACCAAGTGTGTCCCTGTGGGGGTGGGGGGGCAGGGAAGTTGTCCTATTTTAGAACATTTTATTTTACTTTTATTTGAGACAGTCTTTCCGGTTGTGTAGAACTTATTTTAATTTCAAATTTTTAAAGAATTTTTTTATGATTTATTTAACTTTATTTTATGTGCAGTTGTGTGAAACTGGATTTACAATCACTTATGAGCTGCTGCCTTGTGGGGGTTACATCTCAGGAGCACAAGAACCCAATCTGTGCTGTACTCCCTGTCACCAAAAGAGGTCACTAGATCCCCACCATGTGGTTTCTGGACATTCCAGAAATTCCATCTCTCCAGTTCTCATTCTTTCATTGTTCCTCCTGCATGCCTGCATCTAGTGAGAGAGTGGGCACCGTTCCTCCCTGTTTCTGTGTGTCTGTGTCTGTCACGTCCTGGATAGCCAGAGTGCCCGCCACCTACGCCTGAGATAGATGTGGCCGGCAGCCCTGGGGCTGGGGGAAAGGGAGAGAGTGGGTTCCCTGGAGAGCCTTGGGCAGAGGCTCTGTGGATTCCCTGCAGGAGGCCTCACCGCCTCTGAGGAGCCCATGGGGGAGGGGGAAAGGGAAGGTCAACCAGACAGTCCTGCCTGGCTTTTGCTTTGCTTTGCTTTGTTTTTGTTTTGGTTTGTTTCCAGGTACAGCTGTGACCAGGTCTGGATCCAGGAAAGACTCCAAAGCTAGAGAGAAATCCTGTCTCAGAAAAAATAAATAAATAAATGAATGGATAGATAGCTAGATAGCCAGACAGAGAGATGATAAAAACACCTCCAAGATCAGGGAGACCAAGGCAGGCAGATCACTGTGAGTTTAAGGCTCCCTTGTTCTAAAGATTGAGATTCAAGGCCAGGCAAAGTGACACAGAGAAACCCCGTTTTCAAAAAAAAAAAAAGGTGAGGGCTGGAGAGAGATGGCTCTGTGGTTAAGAGTTCTGACTGCTCTTCCAGAGGACCCAGGTTCAATTCCTTACCACCCACATGGCAGTCAACAGCTGTCGGTAACTCCAAGATCGGACACCCTCAGATAGACATACATGCAGGCAAAACACCAATGACAATAAAATGAAAATAAATAAATTATTAGGAAAATAAATATATAGAAAAGGTGTTTAGTGCATGCCTTTAATCTCAGCACTAGGAGGCAGAGGCAGATGACTCTCTGTGAGTCTGAGGCCAGTCTTGTCTACAAAGTGAGTCCCAGGGCATACAAGGGTACACAACGAAACCTTATGTTGAACAACCACAAATAAGCAAACAAATAGAGAGATAATAACAATAAAAATATTTGAGAGTTCAAATAATTGACTTCATCCACAATAAAAGAATATAAAAATAAAAATATCAAATGCACTTGAACACATTGGCACAGGAGAACGCTTGCTAAATAGAACCCCAGTAGCACAGACACTGAGAGAAAAAGAAAAAAAAGAAAAGAAAAAAAAGAAAAAAAAACAAAAAAAAAAAACAAAGAAAAAAACTAAAGAGAGAAAAAAAAAGAAAAAAAAGGAAAAAAAGAAAAAAAGAGAAGAAAAAAAGAAAAAAAGAAAAAAAGAAAAAAAAGAAAAAAAAAGAAAGAAAAAAAAAGAAAAAAAAAACAGACACTGAGAGAAACAATTAATAAGTGAGACCTCCTGAAACTGAAAAGCTTCTGTAAAGCAAAGAACATGGCCAAGAAGACAAAACGACGGCCTTACAGAATGGGAAAAGATCTTCACTAATCTCCAAAATACACAAAGAACTCGAGAAATTGGTCATCCAAAGAACAAATAATCCAATTTTAAAAAATGGAGTACAGACCTAAACAGAGAACTCTCAACAGAGGGATCTAAAATGGTTGAAAGACACTTAAATGTTGGGTCGAGGGGGGGGGGGTCATGCAAAGATGAGAACACCACCAAGTCTAATAAACCAAAAACAAACTTAAAAATACAAACACACCGCGAGTCACAGAAGCTTATCAGCTAGCTGAGACCACAGGCAGAGTTTGGGCTTCTGACACTGTGGCAAAAGGCCGGTTTCTGAAACCCATTTTTATAGTAGGGGCATCGCAGGGCAGTGGTGGTGCAAGCCTTTAATCCCAGCACTCGGGAAGCAGAGGCAGGCGGATCTCTGTGAGTTCGAGACCAGCCTGGTCTACAGAGCTAGTTCCAGGACAGGCTCCAAAGCCACAGAGAAACCCTGTCTCGAAAAACCAAAAAAAAAAAAAAAAATATGTTTCTCTGGATGTGCCTCTGTGTGTGTGTGTGTGTGTGTGTGTGTGTGTGTGTGTTGTGTGTGTGTGTGTGTGTTTATGGGGTGGCTTTTGAACTAACCAAGATGACTGGTTCCATATCTGGCAGAGAGGCAGGTGGATCTCTGGGAGTTTGAGGCCAGCCAGCCTGGTTGACAAGAGCTAGTTCCAAAGACAGGCTCCAAAGCAACAGAGAAACCCTTCCTTGAAAATCAAAACAAGAACACAAACCAAAAATAAAATAAAACATAAATTAAATGAGTGTGAGAGAGAGAGAGAGAAGAAATGTTGATTTGTTGATTTACAGACAAGAAATAAGAAAATACAAAACCATAATGTTACCAAGATGACAGCCTGGTTTATATAGTGAGTTAAAGGTATTATACAGAGAAACCCTTCACCAAAAATAATAATAATAATAATAATAAAAGAAGAAAACAGAAAAAAAACAAGTAAGGAAAAAGAAAGGAAGGAAGGAAGGAAGGAAGGAAGGAAGGAAGGAAGGAAGGAAAAAACAGGTGTTTTCCTTTTTTTCTTTGTTTATCTCAGGTTATTTTATTTTAATTTATTTTTTTAATTGCAGCAGCGGCAGTATATTTTGGGCAGCACATTTCTTTATTCTCAGTTCTCAGCCCTCAGAAATCAGGAGAGGCAGAAACAGGCAAATCGCTGTGAGTTTGAGGCCACCTCGTTCTGCAGTGTGAGTTTTAGGACAGGCAAAGCGACAGACACAGAGAAACCCTGACTTAGGGGGGGAAAGTGTGTTTAGTACAGGCCTTTAATTCCGGCACTAGGAAGCAGAGGTAGAGGCAGGGGCAGCTAGATCTCTGTGAGTCTGAGGCCAGCCTTGTCTACAAAGTGAGTTCCAGGGACACAGGGAACCTCTATGTAAAAAAAAAAACACAAATAAACTAATAATAATAATAATCATCATCATCATCATCTAAGAGCTCAATTAATTGACTTCACCCAAAATTCAAAAATAAAAAAAGAGTGTGTCTGACTGATCAGAGAAAGGACTATGTGGGCCAAGGGGCTGCCACAATTATGGCTTGGTGAGAGGGAGGAACTGAGGGAGGGAGGGAGGGAGGGAGGGAGGGAGGGAGGGAGGGAGGGAGGGAAGGAAGGAGGGAGGGAGGGAGGGAGGGAGGGAGGCCTGCTTTCTTAGGGTTCTTTTTCAGTAGTTGTGTTTGTACAACCCCACACACCACTTCTCATACTAAATACCGAGTCTGAGAAAATTAAAACAGCTGTGGAAAATTCCCACTTGGATGTCTGTTCCTGCCCTGTAAAACAAGAACCACAACAAAAATATCCATATCTAAGCAGGCCAATTAAGTTGTAGCCTCACCCTTTAAAGGTTCTAGCTGTTGGGAAGGGCTGGTGACCTTGAACTTTACTAGTCTCTGAAATCTGCCTTCTCACTTTTACCAGGTGCCCTCAGGGGCCAGGAGTGGAGGCCAGGGCCCCTGCTACAGGAGATTTCCTAGATCACCTACAGGCTCTTAGGATTCCTGGGCCTGCTTAGAGAAAGACACACGACACGTGAGACGCAGAGAAAAAAATTTTCTGAGACAAGGATTCTCTTAGCTTTGGCACCTGTCCTGGAACTGTAGATGACCAGGCTGGCCTCAAACTCACAGAGATCTGCCTGCCTCTGTCTGCCACAGAGAAAATTACAACAGCCATGGAATAATATGAAAAATTCTGATTTACGCCAGGCAGTGGTGGCGCATGCCTTTAATCCCAGCACTTGGGAGGCAGAGGCAGGCGGATCTCTGTGATTTCGAGACCAGCCTGGTCTACAAGAGCTAGTTCCAGGACAGGCTCCAAAACCACAGAGAAACCCTGTCTCGAAAAACCAAAAAAATAAAAATGAAAATAATAAGAATAAAATAAAATGTTAAAAAAAAAAGAAAAATTCTGATTTTGATATCATTTCCAGGAATACTGATGCAGTGAATTATTTGGAACATTTTCACTTCCGACAGAAAAAAATAAAAATGTCATTTTATTGATTTCTTTTAGAGGGTCTCTTTCCCACCAGGATGGTTTGCACTTGCTGGGTTGTTGAAGATGATCTCCTGATCCTTGTATTCCCAGTTCCTGAGTGCTGCCGGCAGGACAGACATGGGCTCACTAGACACTCGAGTTTTTGACGCAGTACTGAGAACCTGGAGCCCAAAGGACAAGGCTTCAGCTTCCCCTGCCCCTCTGACATAGGCCAGATACATAAATGATTACCCAGATTTTATTTAAATCTCTCAGTGTGGCTTGTGTATGTGGGGGAGACAGGGAAGGTATCACATTTCAAAACATTTTCATAACTGCACTTAGCACTGTATTCTTTTCCATTTATTTTACTTTTATTTGAGAGTGTTTCCAATTGTGTGGGACTTAGTTAAATTTCAATTTCTTAAGGAATTTTTTTATGATTTTCTTAACTTTATTTTATGTGCAATGGTCTGAAGATGTCAGATCACCCAGAAACTGAATTTACAATCACTATGAGCTGCCATGCAGGTGCTGGGAATTGAACCCAATTTCTCTGGAAGAGCCGCGAAACTAGCTCTCCAGGCTCTTCTTAATTTAAAAGTTTATTTATGTGTCTCTGGGTGTGCCTGTGCCTGTGTTTGGTTTGTGTGTGTGTTGGGGGGGGGGGTTGTGTGTGTGTGTGTGGCTTTTGACCTCACCAGACAAAGGCATTCAAGAGCACTGGCTCCATATTTAGCAGAAACAGGATCATTGGGAGTTTTAGGACAGCCTGGTCTACAAGAAAGGAGCTAGTTTTAACAACAGTCTCCAAAGCAGCAGAGAAACCCTGTCTCATAAAGCAAAACACAAAACCAAACATATTTGAGAGAGAGAGAGAGAGAGAGAGAGAGAGAGAGAGAGAGAGAGAGAGAGAACAGCTAGGGCTGTTACACAGAGAAACCATGCCTCAAGAACTAACTAATAAAAGAAGGGGGAAAAAAGCAAGAGAGCAAGAAAGCAAAAAAATCAAGCAAGCAAGCAAGAAGGAAAGCTAGAGAGAAACCCTGTCTCAGAAAACAAAAAAATAAATAAATAAACTAATAAATGAAATGAATGGATAGATAGATAGATAGATAGATAGATAGATAGATAGATAGATAGATAGATGATAAAACACCTCCAAGATCAGGGAGACCAAAGCAGGCAGATCACTGTGAGTTTAAGGCTACTTTGTTCTGCAGATTGAGATTCAGGACAGGCAAAGTGACACAGAAAAACCCTGTTTTCAAAAAAAATGTGTTTAGTGTACGCCTTTAATGCCATCACTAGACGGCAGAGGCAGGCGGATCTCTGTGAGTCTGAGGCCAGTCTTGTTTACAAAGTGAGTCCCAGGGCATACAAGGATACACAAGGAAACCCCGTGTTGCAAACCCACAAATAAACAAACAGATAATAACAATAAAAATATTTGAGAGTTCAAATAATTGACCTCATCCACAATAAAAAAAATATAAAAATAAAAATATCAAAAGCATTTGAACGGGGGCTGGAGAGATGGCTCAGCGGTTAAGAGCATTGCCTGCTCTTCCAAAGGTCCTGAGTTCAATTCCCAGCAACCACATGGTGGCTCACAACCATCTGTAATAGGGTCTGGTGCTCTCTTCTGGCCTTCAGACATACACACAGAAAGAATATTGTATACATAATAAATAAATATTTATTTTTTTAAAAAAAGCATTTGAACGCATCGGCACAGGAGACCACTTCCTAAATCTAACTCCAGTAGCACAGACTCTGAGAGAAACAAAATTAATCAATGGGACCTCGTGAAACTGAAAGGCTTCTTCTGTAAAGCAAAGGACATGGCCAACAAGACAAAACGACGGCCTTACAGAATGGGCAAAGATCTTCACTAACCCCACATCAGACAGAGGTCTGATCTCCAAAATATACAAAGAACTCAAGACATTGGTCATTTCAAGAACAAATAATCCAGTTCACAACATGGAGGTACAGACCTAAACAGAGAACTCTCAACCGAGAAATCTAAAATGGCTGAAAGACACTTAAGGAGATGTTCAACACCCTTAGTCATCAGAGATATGTAAATCAAAACAGCTCTGAGATTCCACTTTATACCTGTAAGAATGGCCAAGATCTAAAACACTGATGACAACTTATGCTGGAGAGGATGTGGGGAAAAGGGAACACTCCTGCATCGCTGGTGGGAATGCAAGCTGGTACCGCCCCCTTTGGATGTCAGTGTGGCGATTTCTCAGAAAATTAGGAAACAACCTTCCTCAAGACCCAGCAATACCACGTTTAGGTATATATGTAAAGGATGCTCAATTGTGCCACGAGGACATGGGCTCAACTATGCTCATAGCAGCATTGTTTGTCATAGCCAGAACCTGGGGAGAGGGTTGAAGGGGAGGCATGGAAAGAGAGGAAAGAAAAACATAGAGCTTAACAAAAATAAATAAAAGAAACAAAGGCGGGTAGTGGTGGCACATTCCTTTAATCCCAGCACTTGGGAGGCAAAGGCAGGTGGATCTTTGTGAATTTGAGGCCAGCCTGGTCTACAAGGGTTAGTTCCAAAGCTACAGAGAAACCCTGTCATGAAAAACCAAAAATAAATAAATAATTAGGCATGGATTGTTTAAAAAAAAATCAAACGCAAACCAAGTAGAAATAACTACTTTCAGTATGCCATTCAAGAATTAGGGAACCCTTTATCCCAGCATGTGGGAGACACAGGCAGAAGGACATCTGTGAGTTAAAATCCAGACTCATCTACCAAGTGAGATCACAAGACTCGTGCACTGTCTCATAGGTCCTAAATTCCCATGATCCAGTTTCTAGGACCAAGGAGACAGTTTATAATGTCTCCTTCTTCTTTCCTTCCTTCCTTCCTTTTTTTTTGGGGGGGGGTGGTGTTTGGTCAAACTTTTATATATGTTTTTTTTTTTATTTGGGTTGGGGGCCTCTCTATAAAGCCTGGGAATTCACAGAGGTCCACCTGCCTCTGTCTCTTTGATGATAGAATAAAAGATGTGCACCACAATAACCAGGCTCAGTTTCTTGTACATTTAGTTTAATTTCAAATTTTGTTTGTATCTCTTGGTCTGCACCAAGTGTGTCCCTGTGGGGGTGGGGGGGCAGGGAAGTTGTCCTATTTTAGAACATTTTATTTTACTTTTATTTGAGACAGTCTTTCCGGTTGTGTAGAACTTATTTTAATTTCAAATTTTTAAAGAATTTTTTTATGATTTATTTAACTTTATTTTATGTGCAGTTGTGTGAAACTGGATTTACAATCACTTATGAGCTGCTGCCTTGTGGGGGTTACATCTCAGGAGCACAAGAACCCAATCTGTGCTGTACTCCCTGTCACCAAAAGAGGTCACTAGATCCCCACCATGTGGTTTCTGGACATTCCAGAAATTCCATCTCTCCAGTTCTCATTCTTTCATTGTTCCTCCTGCATGCCTGCATCTAGTGAGAGAGTGGGCACCGTTCCTCCCTGCTTCTGTGTATCTGTGTCTGTCACGTCCTGGATAGCCAGAGTGCCCGCCACCTACGCCTGAGAGATAGATGTACGCCTGAGAGATAGATGTGGCCGGCAGCCCTGGGGCTGGGGGAAAGGGAGAGAGTGGGTTCCCTGGAGAGCCTTGGGCAGAGGCTCTTTGGATTCCCTGCAGGAGGCCGCACCGCCTCTGAGGAGCCCATGGGGGAGGGGAAAAGGGAAGGTCAACCAGACAGTCCTGCCTGGCTTTTGCTTTGCTTTGTTTTTGTTTTTGTTTGTTTGTTTTATTTTATTTTCCGGTACAGCTGTGACCAGGTCTGGATCCAGGACAGACTCCAAAGCTAGAGAGAAATCCTGTCTCAGAAAACAACAAGAACAACCAAAAAATAAATAAATACATAAACTAATAAATGAATGGATAGATAGCTAGATAGCCAGACACACACACACACACACACACACACACACAGAGAGAGAGAGAGAGAGAGAGAGAGAGAGAGAGAGAGAGAGAGAGATGATAAAAACACCTCCAAGATCAGGGAGACCAAGGCAGGCAGATCACTGTGAGTTTAAGGCTCCCTTGTTCTAAAGATTGAGATTCAAGGCCAGGCAAAGTGACACAGAGAAACCCCGTTTTCAAAAAAAAAAAAACAGGTGAGGGCTGGAGAGAGATGGCTCTGTGGTTAAGAGTTCTGACTGCTCTTCCAGAGGACCCAGGTTCAATTCCTTACCACCCACATGGCAGTCAACAGCTGTCGGTAACTCCAAGATCGGACACCCTCAGATAGACATACATGCAGGCAAAACACCAATGACAATAAAATGAAAATAAATAAATTATTAGGAAAATAAATATATAGAAAAAGTGTTTAGTGCATGCCTTTAATCTCAGCACTAGGAGGCAGAGGCAGATGACTCTCTGTGAGTCTGAGGCCAGTCTTGTCTACAAAGTGAGTCCCAGGGCATACAAGGGTACACAACGAAACCTTATGTTGAACAACCACAAATAAGCAAACAAATAGAGAGATAATAACAATAAAAATATTTGAGAGTTCAAATAATTGACTTCATCCACAATAAAAGAATATAAAAATAAAAATATCAAATGCACTTGAACACATTGGCACAGGAGAACGCTTGCTAAATAGAACCCCAGTAGCACAGACACTGAGAGAAAAAGAAAAAAAAGAAAAGAAAAAAAAGAAAAAAAAAACAAAAAAAAACAAAGAAAAAAACTAAAGAGAGAAAAAAAAAGAAAAAAAAGGAAAAAAAAAGAAAAAAAAGAAGAAAAAAAAGAAAAAAAGAAAAAAAAGAAAAAAAAAGAAAGAAAAAAAAAGAAAAAAAAACAGACACTGAGAGAAACAATTAATAAGTGAGACCTCCTGAAACTGAAAAGCTTCTGTAAAGCAAAGAACATGGCCAAGAAGACAAAACGACGGCCTTACAGAATGGGAAAAGATCTTCACTAATCTCCAAAATACACAAAGAACTCGAGAAATTGGTCATCCAAAGAACAAATAATCCAATTTTAAAAAATGGAGTACAGACCTAAACAGAGAACTCTCAACAGAGGGATCTAAAATGGTTGAAAGACACTTAAATGTATTTAGTGATTATATTTCTTTTCCCTTAGGGATAAAGAAATGGAGAAGTTCTTTGAAGCAGTAAGTCACAAAAACACCAGGCCGTTAAACTTCAGCTACAGGGAAACCCTGTCTCGTGGAAAAACAAAACAACAACAACAACAAAAAAAAAATCCTGAAGCCAGTGATCATTGCAAACATCTGTATGTTCAGATACTGAGCCTGAGCAAGTTAGAGTGTCACAGATTTGCTGCAATTCATTGCAAATTTCATGTGGATCACAAATCCTGCTCAAGTTACAGCTGTTAGTGTCAGTGTGAACCTTGACACCATCTCTACTGGATTCCTGTCAGCTGGGCTCCGGTCTGCTAGAAAAGCAGAAGAACTAAGGTACCGTAATTAACCTCTTCTGTGCCCCACCTGCAAGAACACTCTGTAAGCTACAGTTCTGAAAACAGCCTGGTCCTGGCATAAGAACAGACAGGAGGACCAATGGAACCGAATAGAAGACCCGGATATCGATCCACACATCTACGAACACTTGATCTTTGATAAAGAAGTCAAAAATATCCAATAGAAAAAAAAAAGAAAGCATGTGAGTTCAAGACCAGCCTGGTCTACAAGAGCTAGTTCCAGGACAGGCTCCAAAAAAAAAAAAAACTACAGAACAACCCTGTCTCGAAAAAAAAAAGAAAGAAAGAAAGAAAGAAAGAAAGAAAGAAAGAAAGAAAGAAAGAAAGAAGAAAAAGAAAACAGTGCTGTCCTCGAAAATGCCCTCTCCCTTTGAACACGGCCCCTCCTTTGGGCTGAGTTTCCCACACAGCTCTGATGATGCAGGAGGATGCCGAGGGCCCAGTTGGTGCCTGTATCTGTGCCTTGGCAGCAGCTATTCATGTCTTGCCACTCAGAGTCAAATTCCCTTAAGTTTAGCCTTCCCTAAGTGCTTGTTCACTTCAGAAGACTCAACCCTCATCTTCCATGTCCTCCTGGCCTAATTTCTCATATTACTGTTTTACTGAGTATGAATCAGTAATATGAGATGTTCAGGAGAGGGAGGAAGGGTCATTCATGAAAAAAGTGAGTGTTCAACTAACTAACTCCCCATGGGTTCAGGAAGTAGTGAGAAGATATTAATGAAGCAGAGAGAAATTTCTGGTTTTGGAAGGAGGAAATCCTGAATGGCTCCCTCTGTGTCGGAGGAGAGACTCCTGGAAAGGAAACCTCAGGTTCCGGTTGGTCGGTCGGTCGGTCGGTCGGTCAGTTCGGGGAGAAATATCAGCAAGGAGGTAAAGGCCGTGCCTCACGACATCAGCAGTCCCTTCTCTGGAAATTCCACGGTATCCCAGAGAGCTCTCGGAATTTTGTGATGTCACTCGTGTCCTAGAAACGCCAACTGCCCTCAAGACACACTCTCTCGGTGCCTATAAGACTCGGTTCTAGACATGTTGTCTAGAGAATGGAGATCGTTCGTGGAGAGGCCAGAGGGAGGAAGAAGAAAGCTGGCCTCAGATCTCACAGGAAAACATGGAGAAATAATTAGTGGTCCTGGGGAAGACGAAGTGAGTTCACCACTAGCAGGGACTAGAGAGATTTCTGGATGTGATGGCTTTGAGACTTCCAGGGCTAGGGCTCAGGAACTGGGAGGTTTCTGGGATGAAACAGGTCTGTCTGTCTTGTTTCTCTGAGTTCCTAAAGGGCCAACCCACATCAAAGATTCACGATAGTTGATTTGACAAAGTCGGGAATTGACAAGGAGTGCGGAAGGAGTCAGTGAGATTTCAATACCAGCACTGACTGCACATCATCACCCCCTCACCCCCCCCCCCTGGTCCTTTTCGTTGTGTAGCACTAATAATAGAGAAAGGGGAGTAGCGCTCTGCCAAAGCCCGTATTTTACCATGCCTTATATCACAGCCATTAGCAGGGTTGAGGCATCAAGTGCTGCAGTCAGTCCGACTCCTGTGACCCCCCTAAGGTTTCTGGCTTCCCAGTTTTGAGTGACACCATGGTCTCCAGTTCAGCTTGAGAGCTCTTTAAGAGCCAATGGAGGAGAGAGTGGAAAGAGACTGCCATTTTTTTCTTTTTCCTTGTCTTTCTTTCTTTTGCTGTTTTGCTTTGTTTTTCAAGAAAGGGTTTCTTTGTGTATCTTGGGCTGTCCTAAAACTCACTCTGTAAATCAGGCCATCTTTGAATTCACAGAGATCTGTGTGTGTGCTGTGATTAAAGCCCGGCTGAGACTGCAATTTCTTGTTAGCTCTGGGTGTCCTGAGCTGTTAGTAAGTGACAATGGCTCTGTGTTGTGAATCTCTGTGAATCCAGACTATGTTATGTCCTTCAATGACATGAGTCTGAAGCATCAAGCACCCACCCACCCCTATACTCCCTGAGGTCTCTGAAGTCACACACAGCGCAGCCTCTATGGGTCTGAATAAGGCTTAGAAAGCTTTTCCCTGGTTCACCTGGTGCAGAGGAAACCAGGTAAGTTCTGAGAGACATGCACCACCTTCCTACAGAAAGAAGGGAGGACTGATTAGCTAATACCCACAGAGGGGGAAACTCAAGTCTGGTATTTCAGACAGAACCTGCTTGGACAAAGTCTCATCTGTCAGTCACTTCCTGAGGGAAGGAGGGAGGGAGGGAGGGAGGGAGGAAGGAAGGACCACAATTATCTCTCCTCTGTGTCCTTTTTACGCTCTTTTCATGCTCTGATGAATATTGTGATTCAAGTTGGCCATGTCCCCTTTTCCACAGCATGTGCACTGTGGCTCTAGATCAAGGAATCAGTTTGTTTGTGTGTTTTGCTCTATCTAGGAGAAGCACCATAGCAGTTGCATACTGACTGAGAAATTTGATTTTTAGGAAATGATTTTTCATATCTGTGAGTGGTCTCTCCATAGATAGCCACTCATCTTTCTTTAAACTTGAGTATAGGAATGAATGATCCCTCCCTCCCTCCCTCCCTCCCTCTCTCCCTCTTCATGGGAATGAGTGTCTGCTCTTGCATTGAGGGCTCCCCAGTTCTCAGCATCTCCAGCCCAACCTGTCACAAGCTGATCACACATTTGCAAACTTGGGATATATTCTGCTGAAGTTTTGGGATAATGAATTTCATCAACTATGGGACTAACTTTGTTCTGACAGGACACTCACTCACAATCTCTCCTCATCACACCCACATAGTGTAACAACTTTGTGTTTCCTCCACAATGTGCTCATTTCTGTCAGGGAACTGAAAGCCGGCCAGCCAGCCAACACTATTTTTCCTTGTTTCTCATTTTGTTCTTATATTCTGTCTCTCCCCCCCCCCCCCCCCCGCCTGGAAAACTTTCAGAGTTCACTCTGCCCCCTGAGTAAAGGTGTTATGCTTCCTTTTATTGTATATTTAGTGTGTGTGTGTGTGTGTGTGTGTGTGTGAGAGAGAGAGAGAGAGAGAGAGAGATTCATTATGAAATCAAAAGTCAGTCAACAACAGCAAACTTTGTATTTATTTGTCCATCCACGTATTTGCTTGTTTACTTACTTACTTACTTACTTACTCACTCACTCACTCA